>NC_088228.1:43251313-43393813 GCF_036934945.1 Oncorhynchus masou masou
ATTCCATGAAATAAGGACCTTTTGCGTGCCTTTGATATTTTACATAGAAATTGGGCACAGATATTGCATTTTAAAAGCCTGTTATATTAAACGAAGTGACCTTTAATATAGACCATATTGAAAATTCAATCATTCCGATTTTTTATGTGACTAAAGACTTGCTAAAGTGCAGAAATTCAGCATTTCAACATGTCCCTCTGTGACTTCTGTGAAGATTTTAACACACTTAATCCCAACATTTGTCAACTTCTCGTCCGCCGACTGATGGTCGAAGACTCATGCTCCTCCTGGGTTGAGGCTGTACTGTGGTTGGAGGGAGTCAGTAAGTGCACGGAGGGTCTCTGATATTTAGGAGAGTTTATCCTGCTGCCGCCCCAGCAGTGCCTCTTTGGTGGGTTACAACCTTCTTGTTCTGGGTGACCTCTGCTGTGTCCATGTTTGGGCAGAAGCTTGCTGTGATGTGGTAAGGTTGGACCCAGGTGCAGAGAAGAAACCAGATGAGGAATCCGCGGTTAAGGATGAACTTTACTGAGAAACGATAGCCACAGGATCACAAGTCTCGAAACTTCACTCAGGAAACGAACGCACATGGTAAACAGTTTAAGCTTCTGCAAAGGACAACAGAAAACACACCTCTTTGAACTGGGAAATCATAATGAGTACATTGGACACAACTGGGTGTTATTAATGTCTCTTGGACGGTCTCTGCCACTATGACAAAAAAGTGTTCAACAAATCAAAATACATTTTATATTTGAGACTCTTCAAAGTAGCCACCCTTTGCCTTGATGACAGCTTTGCACACTCTTGGCTTTCTCTCAACCAGCTTCACCTGGAATACAGTCTTGAAGGAGTTCCCACATATGTTGAGCTCTTGTTGGCTGCCTTTCCTTCCCTCTGAGTTCCAACTCATCCCAAATCATCTCAGTTGGGTTGAGGTCGGGTGATTGTGGAGGCCAGGTCATTTGATGCAGAACTCCATCACTCTCCTTCTTAGTAAAATAGCCCTTACACAGCAAATGATAGTCCCACTAAGCACAAACCAGATTGAATGGCATATTTAATGCAGAATGCTGTGGTAGCCATGCTGTTTACGTGTGCCTTGAATTCTAAATGAATTTCTGACAGTGTCACCAGCAAAGCACCCCCACATCTTCACACCTCCTCCTCCATGCTTCACATAGGGAACCACACATGCATTCACCTACTCTGCGTCTCACAAAGACGGCGGTTGGAAGCAAAAATCGCAAATTTGGACTCATCAGAACAAAGGACAGATTTCCACGGGTCTAATGTCCATTGCTCATGTTTCTTGGCACAAGCAAGTCTCTTCTTCTTATTGGTGTCTTTTAGTAGTGGTTTCTTTCCAGCAATTCAACCATGATGGCCTGATTCACACGGTCTCCTCTGAACAGTTGATGTTGAGATGTGTCTGTTACTTTAACTCTGTGAAGAAACAGAGGTAACTCTGGGGTTTCCTTTCTTGTGGCGGTCCTCATGAGAGCCAGTTTCATCATAGTGCTTGATGGTTGTTGCGACTGCACTTGAAGAAAATGAAAAAGTTATTGAAATGTTCCGTATTGACTGACCTTCATGTCTTAAAAGCTGTTCGCCCTATCCAGTTGCTGTTATCATAATCTGTTGTGGCATTTCACATCCCTCCACCACCCCTGTATCCTCCCTTCTCCCTGTTTTTCCAGGATCCATAAAGGGTATTAACTCTGCACTGAGAAGCAGAGACCACCAGGACTCCCACCTCAACGTGCAGTCTTCATCTCTCCTTCCCGAACCTGTGACAACCAAACAACCATCCTCCCCGAACATCACAATGCCTTAACCATCCCAAACCATCATTCTTCATCAACCATCCAGTCTTCCTCTCATCCCGCAACACCACCTCTGACGACACCGACCAAGAGTTTTCTATTTTACAACCACCTAACAATCATTCAACCTCGTTCAAACTCCTTTTGAATAACATAATTCTGCATTCATACCATGTAAACATTCCTGCATTCAACTATCATTATGCATTATGTTGAAGGTGTGGTCTGTACCTAGTGAATTTACAGTAGGTATGGGGTTATTTTCCACTTATACATTCTCATTTAGACACCAACACTGTTGTGAGTGGCCTAAGAGCCATGTTTTTATATCATCTGGCCACCAGTTCCAATCCAAGTGCAAATGACAGTTTAGAAAACATTTGTCTAGGAAAATAGAGCGGCGGGTAGCCTAGCGGTAGAGCGTTAGTTCGAATCCCCGAGCTGACTAGGTGAAAAATCTGTCAGTTAAGCAAGGAACTTAACCCTAATTGCTCCTGTAAGTTGCTCTGGATAAGAGCGTCTGCTAAATGACTAAAATGTAATGTAAACCTAATAGGAGAGGTAGTAATAATGGACTGTACTACACTGTTTTTACAAAAATAAAGTGGGTAGTGACTTGGTCACGCAGTGGAATAAATAGTATAAAATAGAACAGCAGCTGTGTGTGTGCGTGTGCGTGCGTACGTGTGCATGTGTAAAAGTTGGATGTGTGGGTAGTCAGTGCAAATAGACTCTAAACAAATAGTCTCTAAAGTGCAGGTAGTCTCTGAGGTGCAAATAGTCTCTAAATGGCATGTCTGTGCAGGGAGACAGCTAAGACGTTTGCCCTTTTGCAGGTTGTACTACATCATTTCTTCCAGCCAAATTTCCTCATCTGCTTGCATTCACCTCCTCTATCAAGGTGTTTTGGTGCTTCCCTTAAGCATTACGCTTTTCTGCACGCTAACTATACCACAGGTCAATATAGTCTACCAGTCTAAATCTCTATCCTGCCCTCTATCCACCATTCATAGTAACAATAGGGGTATGCGGATCGTTTGTCACAATATGAAATAGGTGTAGTATCAGTCATACCACACATAAAATCATTCATAGCTGCAGCAATTTTCAAAATAAATCCACAAGAACAATTTATTTTAATTTTACTAGGCAAGCCAGTTAAGAACAAATTAAGGTTTACAATGACGGCCTACTCCAGCCAAACCCGGACGACACTGGGCCAATTGTGCACTGCCTTATGGGACTCCCAATCACAGCCGGTTGTGATAGAGCCTGGATTCGAACCAGGGTGTCTATAGTGACACCTCTAGCACTGAGATGCAGTACCTTAGACCGCTGCGCAACTCAGAAGCCCGAAGGAGGAATCCCTGTGTTTTGAATGTTTCATTACATTTGGCTCAGTTGTGGGTCTACTCTCGATAGTTTATTAGGTCTAGAATGGCACAATAGCAGGCCAGTCTGGCTGTATTTTTACTTTGGACACTGAGAAGTGTTGTCTGTTGCGGATTATCATCATTCTCCCATGTCGTCCTATAATAATGTCGTCCTATAATAATGTCGTCCTATAATAATGTCGTCCTATAATAATGTCATCCTATAATAATGTCATCCTATAATAATGTCGTCCTATAATAATGTCGTCCTATAATAATGTCGTCCTATAATAATGTCGTCCTATAATAATGTCGTCCTATAATAATGTCATCCTATAATAATGTCGTCCTATAATAATGTCGTCCTATAATAATGTCGTCCTATGATAATGTCGTCCTATGATAATGTCGTCCTATAATAATGTCGTCCTATAATAATGTCGTCCTATAATAATGTCATCCTATAATAATGTCATCCTATAATAATGTCGTCCTATAATAATGTCGTCCTATAATAATGTCATCCTATAATAATGTCATCCTATAATAATGTCGTCCTATAATAATGTCGTCCTATAATAATGTCGTCCTATAATAATGTCGTCCTATAATAATGTCGTCCTATAATAATGTCGTCCTATAATAATGTCGTCCTATAATAATGTCGTCCTATAATAATGCCGTCCTATAATAATGTCGTCCTATAATAATGTCGTCCTATAATAATGTCGTCCTATAATAATGTTGTCCTATGATAATGTCGTCCTATGATAATGTCGTCCTATGATAATGTCGTCCTATAATAATGTCGTCCTATAATAATGTCGTCCTATAATAATGTCGTCCTATAATAATGTCGTCCTATTATAATGTCGTCCTATAATAATGTCGTCCTATAATAATGTCGTCCTATAATAATGTCATCCTATAATAATGTCGTCCTATTATAATGTCATCCTATAATAATGTCGTCCTATAATAATGTCGTCCTATAATAATGTCATCCTATAATAATGTCATCCTATAATAATGTCGTCCTATAATAATGTCGCCACATATGCTGCCAGCAGGCCCAGTTATTCAGAAACGCACTCTGCCTCCTCTCCGGAACGCTCAGCTAGAACCTAATGCTTCAGTATAGCAGAAATATTTCACTTTTTACAGTAATTACAAACAAGGCATGTGTTTGTAGGACTTATAATTTTGAGTAAAAGTCTAAAACTATTTGGTTTTAAATATACTTAGGTATCAAAGTAAATGTAATTGCTAAAATATACTTCAGCATCAAAAGTAAAAGTATAAATGATTTTAAATTCCTTATATTCAACAAACCAGACGGCACCAAAGTTGTTTTTCATCTACGGATAGCCAGGGGTACACTCCAACACCCAGACATCATTTACAAACAAAGTTAAGTGAGTCTGCCAGATCAGAGGCAGTAGAGATGACCAGGGATGTTCTCTTGATAAGTGTGTCAATTGGACCATTTTCCTGCCCTGCTATGAATTCAAAATGTAACTTATGGGTGTCAGGGAAAATGTATGAAGTAAAAAGTACAATACTTTCTTCAGGAATGTCGTAAAAGTAAAAGTTGGCAAAAATATAAATAGTAAAGTACAGATACCCAAAACAGCTACTTCAGTAGCACTTTAAAGTATTTTTACTGAAGTACTTCACACCACTGACAAAATGTACTTTGAGGGTAGTATACAATATTTTGTGGTTTTACAGTTGAACAGGTTTAAAATGGTAGTCAAGAAATGTGAAATGTCTATTTAACAGTCTCTCCTCAAAAAAGCAACTTGTCTTTAAAAAAGGGCCTCTTGTGTAAAATTCATCAATCAACATTTATCTTAATTTCCAACAATCAATGCTCATCCACATGTCGCCTTGAGACTTTTTCTATCCATAGCTTCCAGTGTCCGTGAAGGGAGGGTTCAGGTCTGTGCTTGGGAAGAAGAAAGCAGTGTAAGTATCCAAGTCCGGTAGAGTTTTACTTGTATATTTAAAGCAAAATGTTCTCATATCATGTACAGTTGCAGTCAGGAGTTTACATACACTTAGGTTGTAGTCATTAAAACTAGTTTTTCAACCACTCCACAAATGTCTTGTTAATAACCTTTTTGGGATAGGGGGCAGCATTTTCACTTTTGGATGAATTGCGTGCCCAGAGTGAACTGCCTCCTACTCTTTCCCAGATGCTAATATATGCATATTATTAGTAGTATTGGATAAAAAAAACACTCTGAAGTTTCTAAAACTGTTTGAATGATATCTGTGAGTATAACAAAACTCATATGGCAGGCGAAAACCTGAGAAGAATCCAACCAGGAAGTGGGAAATCTGAGGTGTGTATTTTTTCAACTCAGCCCCCATTGAAGATACAGGGTGATATTAGTTATGTTTTACTTCCCAAGGCTTCCACTAGATGTCAACAGTATTTAGAACCTGTTTTGAGGATTCTACTCTAAAGCAGGGGCTCATAAGGGCTCTTTGAGTGAGTGGTCTGGCGCGCTCACGTGAAAGGTAGCTACGTTCCACTTCATTTGTACAGACAAAGAAATTGTTGGGTTGGAACATTAACCTCTCTGGCCCACCCGAGACGCAATCTCCCCACCTTGCCAACAATAAATGCAAATGCACTACGCCAAATGCTAATAGCACTCGTTAAAACTCAAACGTTCATTAAAACTCACATGCAGGGTACTCAATTCAAGCTACACTCGTTGTGAATCTAGCCAACGACTCAGATTTGTAAAATGCTTTTCGGCGAAAGCATGAGAAGCTATTATCTGATAGCACGCAACACCCCGAAATACCAGAAGGGGACGTAAACAAAGGAATTAGCGTAGCCGGCGCTACACAAAACGCAGAAATGAAATATAAAACATTCATTACCTTTGACGAGCTTCTTTGTTGGCACTCCTATATGTCCCATAAACATCACAATTGGGTCTTTTTTTTGATTGAATCGGTCCTTGTATACCCAAAATGTCCGTTTATGAAGACCGTCAGATCCAGGAAAAACACTGTTTTTAAACGCAACGTTATTTTTTAAAATTAAAAAAGTTGCCTATAAACTTTGACAAAACACTTCAAACTACTTCTGTTATCCAACTTTAGGTATTAGTAAACGTTGATAAACGATCAAATTGATCACGGAGCGATCTGTATTCAATAGCTAGAAGTTTTCAAAACGAAGTCCATTTCCTCACAGACATTTTTTTCAGTTGCGCACCTGAAGACAGGATGTGCCATTGACTAATCTGACCAAGGATAAAGGGCCCTGGTAATCACAACACTGGCGACATTGTGTGGAAGCTGTAGGAATTGCAAGCTCAGTCCCATCATTTATGGCAAGCCATAGACAAAACCAAGACTGGCGGATGGATTTTTTCTTTGCCGATTTTGTGATCAGGTTTCCTTGCGATTTTGACCACGGAACTCGTTCTGTTAAAGTCACAGACACCATTGAACCAGTTCTAGAAACTTCAGAGTGTTTTCTATGCACACATACTAATCATATGCATATACTATATTCCTTGCATGAGTAGCAGGACGTTGAAATGTTGCGCGATTTTAAACAGAATTTTGAAAAAAGTAGCCCGATCTATAAGAGGTTTTGAAGTTTGATGTTAACTTCTTGGATATAGGGGGCGCTATTTTAATTTTTGGATGAAAAACGTTCCCGTTTTAAACAAGATATTTTGTCATGAAAAGATGCTCGACTATGCACATAATTGACAGCTTTGGAAAGAAAACACTCTGACGTTTCCAAAACTGCAAAGATATTGTCTATGAGTGCCACAGAACTGATGTTACAGGCGAAACCCAGATAAAAATCCAATCAGGAAGTGCCACATTTTTTGAAACCGCCTCATGCCAATGACTCCTTATATGGCTGTGAAGGAGCTAGGAGTCAGCTTACGTTTTCCACGTTTTCCCCAAGGTGTCTGCAGCATTGTGACGTCTTTTTAGGCATTTCCATTGGAGAATGGCTGTAAGAGACCATATAGGGCGAGTGGGCACATGGTGTCTCCCGGAGAAAACCTTGCGTAAAATACTGAGGTAGCCATTTTTCCAATCGTTTCTTATGAGAAACCAACTGCCTACACGGATATATTATCGAATACATATGTTGAAAACACCTTGAGGATGGATCCTAAACAACGTTTGCCGTGTTTCTGTCGATATTATGGAGCAAATTTTGAAAAAGTTTGGCGTTATAGTTTAAGTATTTTCGGTCAATTTCTCAGCCAAGCAGGATGAACAAACGTGACGTTTTTCGCATACAAAAATATTATTTTGGGAAAAAAGGAACATTTGCTATCTAACTGGGAGTCTCTTGAGTGAAAGCATCTTAAGTTCTTCAAAGTTAGCCTTTTGTTGTTAACAAAAGGCTAAGCTTGTGTTTGAATATATTTATTTAATTTTATTTGCGATTTTTATGAATAGGAAACGTTGCGTTATGGTAATGCGATTGAGGCTATGATTACGCTCCCGGGTACGGGATTGCTCATTGCTAGAGGTTAAAAACATCCTAAAGATTGATTCCATACTTAGGTTGGCATGTTTCTATGGGCTGTAACGGAACCTTTTGAACTTTTCCTCCGACGTTCGGCGCAACATTAACGCGCTTTGGATTTGTTTACCAAACGCCCTAACAAAAGCAGATATTTGGACATAACTGATGGACACTATCTAACAAATCAAAACATTTATGGTGGAACTGGGATTCCTGGGAGTGCATTCTGATGAAGATCATCAAAGGTAAGTGAACATTTAAAATGCTATTTCTGAGTAATGTTGACTACCCAAAATGGCGGGTATCTTTTTGGCTGCTTTGATGTCTAAAGGCTGTACTCAGATTATTGCATGGTTTGCTTTCTCCTTAAAGTTTTTTTTAAATCTGACACAGCGGTTGCATTGAGGAGA
Source organism: Oncorhynchus masou masou (assembly GCF_036934945.1). Classification (NCBI taxonomy): domain Eukaryota; kingdom Metazoa; phylum Chordata; class Actinopteri; order Salmoniformes; family Salmonidae; genus Oncorhynchus; species Oncorhynchus masou. The sequence continues at coordinate 43,259,448 of NC_088228.1, forward strand.
AGTTTCTCTAAAGGTCCATGTATAATAGTTGTATCTTTATCAATGTTTATTATGAGTATTTCTGTAAATTGATGTGGCTCTCTGCAATATCACTGCGTGTTTTAGAACTACTGAACGTAACACGCCAACGTAAACTCAGATTGTTTTATATAAATATGAACTTTATCAAACAAAACATACATGAAGTCCTATGAGTGTCATCTGATGAAGATCATCAAAGATTAGTGATTAATTTTATCACAAACTTCTGCTTTTTGTGACTCCTGTCTTTGGCTGGAAAAATGTCTGGGTTTGTCTGTGGCTTGGTAGTGACCTAACATAATCGTTTGTGGTGCTTTCGCTGTAAATCCTTTTTGAAATCAGACACTGTGGCTGGATTAACAATAATTTTATCTTTAAAATGGTGTAAAATGATAGCGGAACCTCAGTCCTAGACAGGTTAACAAGCTATAGTTTTGGCAAGTTGGTTAGGACATCTACTTTGTGCATGACACAAGAAATTTGTCCAACAATTATTGACAGACAGATTGTTTCACTTATAATTCAATGTCACAATTTCAGTGGGTCAGAAGTTTACATACACTGAGTAGACTGTGACTTTAAACAGCTTGGAAAATTCCAGAAAATTATGTCATGGCTTTAGAAGCTTTTGATAGGCTAATTGACATCATTTGAGTCAAATGGAGGTGTACCTGTGCATGTATTTCAAGGCCTACCTTCAAACTCAGTGGCTCTTTGCTTGACATCATGGGGAAATCGAAAGAAATCAGCCAAGACCTCAGAAAACAATTGTAGACCTCCACAAGCCTGGTTCATCCTTGGGAGCAATTTCCAAACACCTGAACGTACCACGTTCATCTGTACAAGCAATAGTATGCAAGTATAACCACGCAGCCGTCATGCCGCTCAGGAAGGAGATGCGTTCTGTCTCCTAGAGTTGAACGTAATTTGGTGCGAAAATTGCAAATCATTCCCAGAACAACAGCAGAGGACCTTTTGAAGATGCTGGAGGAAACAGTTACAAAAGTATCTATATCCACAGTAAAACCAGTCCTATATTGACATAACCTGAAAGGCTGCTCAGCAAGGAAGAAGCCTCTGCTCCAAAACCACCATAAAAAAGACAGACTACAATTTGCAACTGCACATGAGGATATAGATTGTACTTTTTGGAGAAATGTCCTCTGGTCTGATGAAACAAAAATAGAACTGTTTGGCCATAATAATAATAATAATTCCCTCACGACGCCAGGACAGCGGAGTCAATCACCACCTTCCGGAGACACCTGAAACCCCACCTCTTCAAGGAATACCTAGGATAGGATAAAGTAATCCTTCTCACCCCCCCCCCTTAAATGATTTAGATGCACTATTGTAAAGTGGCTGTTCCACTGGATGTCAGAAGGTGAATTCACCAATTTGTAAGTCGCTCTGGATAAGAGCGTCTGCTAAATGACTTAAATGTAATGTAAATGTAATAATGACCATCATTATGTTTGGAGGAAAAATGGGGAGGCTTGCAAGCCGAAGAACACCATCCCAACCGTAAAGCACAGAGGTGGCAGGATCATGTTATGGGGGTGCTTTGCTACAGGAGGGACGGGTGCACTTCACAAAATAGATGGCATCATGAGGCAGGGAAAATTATGTGGATGTATGGAAGCAACATCTCAAGACATCAGTCAGGAAGTTAAAGCTTGGTCGCAAATGACCCCAAGCATACTTCCAATGTTGTGGCAAAATGGCTCAAGGACAAAAAGTCAAGGTATTGGAGTGGCCATCACAAAGCCCTGACCTCAATCCTATAGAAGATTTGTGGGCAGAACTGAAAAAGCGTGTGCGTGCAAGCAGGCATACAAACCTGACTCAGATACACCAGCTTTGTCAGGAGGAATGGGCCAAAATTCACCCAATTTATTGTGGGAAGCTTGTGGAAGGCCACCCACAATGTTTGACCCAAATTAAGCAATTTAAAGGCAATGCTACCAAATACTAATTGAGTGTAGACTTCTGACCCACTGGGAATGTGATGAAATAAATAAAAGCTGAAATAAATCATTCTCTCTATTATTATTCTGACTTTTCACATTCTTCAATTAAAGTGGTGATCCTAACTGACCTAAAACAGGGAATATTTACTAGGATTAGACGCTCGTCGTTGGAATGAGGTGAGGACCAAAGAGCAGGGTGGTAAGTGTTCATCATATATCTATTAAATCGAGAACACTAAACAAAACAACAAAGGAGAAACGAAACAGTTCTGAAAGGTGACATACACATAAAAGAAAACAATCACCCACGAAACACAAGTGGGAAAAGGCTACCTAAGTATGATTCTCAATCAGAGACAACTAACGACACCTGCCTCTGATTGAGAACCATACCAGGCCAAACGCAAAACACAACATAGAAAAAGGAACATAGACAACCCACCCAACTCACGCTCTGACCATACTAAAACAAAGACATAACAAAAGAACTAAGGTCAGAACGTGACAGCGGGAAGCTTGTGGAAGGCTACCCGAAATGTTTGACCCAAGTTAAACAATTTAAAGGCAATGCCACCAAATACTAATTGAATGTATGTAAAATTCTGACCCACTGGGAATGTGATGAAAGAAATAAAAAATGAAATAAATCATTCTCTCTACTATTATTCTGACATTTCACATTCTTAAAATAAAGTGCTGATCCTAAATGACCTAAGGCAGGGAATTTTTACTAGGATTAAATGTCAGGAATTGTGAAAAACTGAGTTTAAATGTATTTTGCTAAAGTGTATGTAAACTTGCAACTTCAACTGTATAATCACAACTTATCAAAAGTGCACACATTACAGATGTGACGTTGATCCGCAGATTAAAATTTTGAGGGCGAGAGTAAAATAGTATTCAACTTTAGTCGTTTGTGTTGGGGAAGACTACGGTTTAGAAACAGGCATGGATGCAGGCTCTGTGCATCCTAGCTGTGCACTCACTGGCTCTTCTGTCTTTTGGGGAGTCTCGTCCAATTGCCTTCACCTGTACACAATCAAGAGTGGAAAGAGAGTCACGCATGAATGTGCATATCAGTAGTAGCACTCGTGAGAATTTGTGACATGTTAATGGTAGCGCATGTGAGATTTCACACTTCAATTATTGAACACACATCATTTGTGAACAGGTTGGCACAGCAAACATATTTCAAAACATGTGAAAAAGGAAGCTCTTTATCACCAGGTGACACTCCTCCCCCTTTTGAGGGTTGACGTCCCAGCAACCTAGATTAGTGTTCTATGATTGGTACCTTAGTGGCCTTTGACCTCTAGTGGAAAACAGAGACTGTCGGATCCTCAGCAACTTCAGCGTGAGCTGTGGGCACTCCTGCCTCTTCTGCTCCTATATCTGAGGGAATCCAATGGCAACTTGACGTGCAATCCAAGGTTGGTTAAACCACTCCCATCCAGCCCAGGGTGTTCTCGGATTGGCTCCTCCTCAGCAGGTGTTTGCCTGCTCAGCAGGTGTTTGCCAGTCTGCACTGCAGACTCCAAAGTTGCCCCTCAGTCTCTGTGAAGACGCTTAGGGCAACCAGTTTTGGAAGAGGTGTTTTCATAGCACTTGTGCTGTGGTTTGAGTCGTCTGCACCGCTTACCTGGAAAACAAATCAACCATCACCAGTAAGTAGGGACATGCATCGGCTGGGCGACACAGGAAGAGGTAATCAATGGACACCATTTCCATCGGGGCACTAGTTGACAGTGGAATAATTGGTGCAAAAGTGGAAGACCCAGGTTTACTCACCACACATTGTGAAAATTGAGCAGCCCTCATTCAAATATCTACAATGATTATTGGCTTTAAGAAACATCTAGTATATATATATATAGGGTCTTCCCTGCCCCTATGTGTTATGTGCTACGTGGTCGTGTTTCCATACCTCCAGCCGTTCCCCCTCAGGGACAACAATCTGGATGGAATGCTCCATTCGTCTGGCAGCTACCTGACTACCATCCCCCCTTGTTTTTTGAGCAGGTTCCACTTCTGCAGTAGGTTTTGATGGGCTGTGGGTGCTGCTTTCAATGCTGGATTGTCCAAGAGGCCCTGGCTTAACAGTGCTCCCTCTTTTGGAAGGGTCTCGTCGGCTTGTTTCCAAACACTGCATGGCCATGTGTTTAGGGGGACCCCCTCTACTGAAGTCCCTCCAACAAACTTCCTCGCCTCCTTCGTCTGGATGCCTAGAAAGGACATCAGCGTTGATTTTGTGGGCTCCTGGACGGTATTTGATGTCGAACTGGTAGTTTGCCAATTGTGCGGCCCTGCACTGCTCAACTGCCCCGAGGTTGGTTGTGGTTTTTAAATTTCACCTTTATTTAACCAGGTAGGCCTGTTGAGAACAAGTTCTCATTTACAACTGTGACCTGGTATGCAGATGAACAAGCAGATTCTTGTCAGTGTACACAGTGAGGGTAAGGTTTAAACTCCTCTGTTACCGCCCATTTCAGTCCCCGTTTGGAATCCGGCTCTGGCTGCCGTAGGAAAGGAAGCCTTCTCGTACATCCTGCACTTGGTATAACACAGCCTTCAGCCCTCAGAAGCTTGCATCTATGTAAAGCTAGAAGGAGAGAGAAAAGGCAGCATATTACCATATTACCATAACAGGGTGTTGCAAAAGGTGACTTTTCAAGGTATCAACAGCAGTCGGAAACTCTCGAGACCACTGTACTGGGACGCTGGTTTTTCACGAGCTGGACCCCTGGCTGTCCAAAAGCCTTTTGAGAGGTGAAGCAATCATGGAGAACTTGGGGATAAATCGGCAATAACAACCCACAAAGCCCAGGAAAGATTTAACCTGAGTCACCGTAGAAGGCGTAGCTCATTCCTCTGCTGCTTCCACCTTACCAGGGTCCTCCGTGACCCCCTGGGAATCTACCACATTTCCAAAGTAAGCGACCTGCCTCTGGAACAAGTGACACTTCAGGGGTAGTAGTCTCAATCCATGGCTCCAAAGGATGTCAAACACTTATTCCATGTGGGTTTGAAAGTCTGGGGAATAGACAATAACATTGTCAACGTAGATGAGCAATGATTTCCCTACAAACATCTTGGCCCGTCTCTTCAGCTGGTCTGAGCTCTGTCAGCTTGAGCTGGGGTCAAGTCCCCCCTTTCAGAACTTCCCTGTCTACTGGCACAGCTGCTTCTGGGGTAGCACTGTTACCTCCCACATCTATGGTTCGGGGCCCTTTTCTGTTGAGGGGGATGTCCTTTTCCCTTCTGATCTCCTCTGGATTGAATGGATGGTAGCCAAGGGCCCTGAGGGAGCTCAACGGGATATGGGTTAACATTCTGCACTCTCACCAGTCAACAAATTCCTTCAACATGAACCTAGGTGACCTGCCCCTCTGCTTCATCCGACATCCCTTCCACTAGGCCAAAAAAATGGTTGTTTCATAGAGGGGCTATGTACCCCCTTCCATACCACCTTCTCACTTTCTGATGGGATGAGAACTGGAGATTCTGGGCGGAGGTGGACAGTGCGTCGTGCTCCTTCATCTCGTTCTGCCACTTAGACTCTGTTGTAGAGTGTGAAGTTTTTGTCCCACTCCCTCCGGATCTCTGGTCTCATGGCAGTCTGAAACTGAACATGTTGAAGCGGAGTAGCTCCAAAGAGGTCCTGCCAGCAGGCGGTTATTGCATTAATTCCTGGCACTACCCGATCACTCCTAAGACAATCATCTCAAACCAGGATCATTGCCTTCTGTGGTACGCTCATCCAGAGAAGGTGATCCTAGTGGCCGGGGACTTTAATGCAGGGGAACTTAAATCCATATTACCAAATTTCTATCAGCATGTTAAATGTGCAAACCCAGAGGGGAAAACAGCTCTAGACCACATTTACTCCTTTACTCCTATACTCCACACACAGAGACATGTACAAAGCTCTTCCTCAAACTCCATTTGGCAAATTTGAAGATAATTCTATCCTCCTGATTCCTGCTTACAAACTAAAATTAAAGCAGGAAGCACCAGTGACTCAATAAAAAAGTGGTCAGATGAAGCAGATGTTGAACTACAGGACTGTTTTGCTAGCACAGAATGGAATATGTTCCGGGTTTCTTCCAATGGCATTGAGGAGTTCACCACATCAGTCACTGGCTTCATTAATAAGTGCATCGATGACGTCGTCACCACAGTGACTGTACGTACATACCCAAACCAGAAACCTTGGATTACAGGCAGCATCCGCACCGAGCTAAAGGGTAGAGCTGCCGCTTTCAAGGAGCTGGACTCTAACCCACGAGCTAAATAACTGATATTCTTCGCGGCAAGTAAGACTGAAACATGCACGAGAGCATCAGCTATTCTGGACGACAGTGTTGTCTCCACAGCCGATGTGAGTAAGAACTTCAAACAGGTCAACATTCACAAGGACGCAGGGCCGGACAGATTACCAGGACGTGTACTCCAAGCATGCGCTGACCAACTGGCAAGTGTCTTCACTGATTTTCAAAACTCTCCCTGTCAGAGTCTGTAATACCAATATGTTTCAAGCAGACCACCATAGTCTCTGTGCCCAATAACACTGAGGTAAACTGCCTAAATGACTACTGATCTGTAGCACTCACATCTGTAGCCATGAAGTGCTTTGAAAGGCTGGTCATGGCTCACATCAACACCATTATCCCAGAAACCCTAGACCCACTACAATTTTCATACTGCCCCAACAGATCAACAAATGATGCAATCTCTATTGCACTCCACACTGCCCTTACACACCTAGACAAAAATAACACCTATGTGAGAATGCTATTAATTGACTACAGCTTAGTGTTCAACACCTTTGTACCCTCAAACCTCATCACTAAGCTAAGGACCCTGGGACTAAACACCTCCCTCTGCAACTGGATCCTGGATGTCCTGACTGGCCGCCCCCAGGTGGTAAGGGTAGGTAACAGCACATCCTCCACACTAATTCTCAACACGGGGCCCCTCGAGGTGCGTGCTCAGTACCCTCCTGTACTCCCTCCCTGTACTCATGACTGCACAGCCAGGCACGACTCATTAAGATAAGTTATCCGATGACAAAACAGTGGTAGGCCTGATCACCGACAACGACAAGACAGCCTATGAGCAGGTCAGAGAGACAACAACCTGTCCCTCAACATGATCAAGACAAAGGAGATGATTGTGGACTACAGGAAAAAGAGGACCGAGCATGCTCCCATTCTCATTGACGATGCTGTAGTGAAGCAGGTTCCTTGGTGTCCACTTCACAAACAAACTAACATGGTCCAAACACAGCAAGACAGTCGTGAAGAGGGCACGACAAAAGCTATTCCCCCTCAGGAGACTGAAAATATTTGTCATGGGTCCTCAGATCCTCAAAAGGTTCTACAGCTGCACCATCGAGAGCATCCTGACGGGTTGCATCACTGCCTGGTATAGCAACTGCTCGGCTTCCGACCGCAAGGAACTACAGAGGGTAGTGCAGACGGCTCAGTACATCATTGGGGCCAAGCTTCCTGCCATTCAGGACGTCTGTACCAGGTGGTGTCAGAGGAAGGCCTAAAGATTCCAGCCACCCTTGTCATAGACTTCTCTCTGCTACGGCATGGCAAGCGCTACCGGAGCGCCAAGTCCAAGTGGCTTCTAAACAGCTTCTACCCAAAAGTCATAGACTGTTCTCTCTGCTACCGCACGGCATGTGGTACCGGAGCGCCAAGTCTAGGTCCAAGAGGTTTCTAAACAGCTTCTACCCCCAAGTCATAGACTGTTCTCTCTGCTACCGCACGGCATGTGATACCGGAGTGCCAAGTCTAGGTCCAAGAGGTTTCTAAACAGCTTCTACCCCCAAGTCATAGACTGTTCTCTCTGCTATCGCACGCTTACCCCAAGCATGCGGTACCAGAGCGCCAAGTCTAGGTCCAAGAGGTTTCTAAACAGCTTCTATCCCCAAGTCATAGACTGTTCTCTCTGCTATCGCACGGCATGCGGTACCAGAGCACCAAGTCTAGGTCCAAGAGGTTTCTAAACAGCTTCTACCCCAAATCATAGACTGTTCTCTGCTACAGCACGGCATGTGATACCGGAGCACCAAGTCTAGGTCCAAGAGGCTTCTAAACAGCTTCTATCCCCAAATCACAAGACTCCTGCCCCCTCTTTTACGCTGCTTCTATTCTCTGTTATTATCTATGAATTGTCACTTTAATAGCTCTACCTACATGTACATATTACCTTAATTACCTTGACTAATCGGTGCCCCCGCACATTGACTCTGTAGTGGTACAGCCTGTATATAGCCTCCACATTGACTCTATACTGGTACACCCTGTATATAGACTCCAAATTGACTCTGTAGTGGTACAGCCTGTATATAGCCTCCACATTGACTCTGTAGTGGTACACCCTGTATATAGCCTCCACATTGACTCTGTACAGGTACCCCCTGTATATAGCCTCCACATTGACTCTATACCGGTACCCCCTGTATATAGCCTCCACATTGACTCTGTACCGTAACACCCTGTATATAGCCTCCACATTGACTCTGTAGTGGCACACCCTGTATATAGCCTCCACATTGACTCTGTACAGGTACCCCCTGTATATAGCCTCCACATTGACTCTGTACCGTAACACCCTGTATATAGCATCCACATTGACTCTATACCGATAGCCCCAGTATATAGCCTCCACATTGACTCTATACCGATACCCCCTGTATATAGCCTCATTATTGTTATTTTAATGCGGCTCTTTAATTATTTGTTACTTTTATTTATTTTATTTTTTGGGGGGTATTTTTCTTAACCACATTGTTGGTTAAGGGCTTGCAAGTAAGCATTTCACTGTAAGTTCTTTATCTGTAGTATTGGATTTGAAGAAAGGAGTACTTACTTAACTTTAGTTTCTCGTTTGTGTTGGGAGCGAAGTGTGTTCAGAGACAAGCGCCCTATTGGCGGGCAGCCACTGTCCTTACTGTTGGCTGTGGGGAGAGAGGGCCACTCACTGGCTGTGCGATTCCGTCTTGTAGGGAGTCACATTCATTTCCTCTAGATGTGCACAATCAAGAGTGGAAAGAGAAACACACAGGAATGTCACCTCTCAATTTGGGTTAAAGCATATCATTGATGAACAGGTTTAATAGATTGCACGTGTGAGAATTTATAACATGCATATGAGTAGCTCTCATGAGAATTTATAACATGCATATGAGTAGCTCTCATGAGAATTTATAACATGCATATGAGTAGCTCTCATGAGAATTTATAACATGCATATGAGTAGCTCTCATGAGAATTTATAACATGCATATGAGTAGCTCTCATGAGAATTTAGGACATGCATATGAGTAGCTCTCATGAGAATTTAGGACATGCATATGAGTAGCTCTCGTGAGAATTTATAACATGCATATGAGTAGCTCTCATGAGAATTTATAACATGCATATGAGTAGCTCTCATGAGAATTTAGGACATGCGGTATTGGTTGCACACATGAGATTTCATACTTCAATTATTGAACACTGTCGACCAGGTATGCGCCCAGGTAGGACGCCGGGTGACGACCCTCTAGGGTACCCTCCCACCCTAATCTGTTTCACCTGTCTTTGTGATTGTCTCCACTCCCCTCCAGGTGTCGCACATCTTCCCCATTTTCCCCTGTGTATTTATACCTGTGTTCACTGTTTGTCTGTTGCCAGTGTGTTTTGTTCATTCATATCTACCAGCGTTTTTCCCCCTTGCTCCTGTCCTGTCTATAGTACCTGTTTTCTAGTTTTCCCGGATTTGACCTTCCTGCCTGCCCTAACTCTGAGCCTGTCTGCCGTCCTGTACCTTTTCCCCTCTACTCTGGATTACCGACCTCGTCCTGCCCTGACTCTGAACCTGTCTGCCGTCCTGTACCTTTTCCCGCTACTCTGGATTACCGACCTCGTCCTGCCCTGACTCTGAACCTGTCTGCCGTCCTGTACCTTTTCCCCTCTACTCTGGATTACCGACCTCGTCCTGCCATGACCCTGAGCCTGTCTGCCGTCCTGTACCTTTTCCCCTCTACTCTGGATTACCAACCTCGTCCTGCCCTGACTCTGAGCCTGTCTGCCGTTCTGTACCTTTTCCCGCTACTCTGGATTACCGACCTCGTCCTGCCCTGACTCTGAACCTGTCTGCTCAGAGTTAATAAACTTTTGTTACTTCGACATTGACTGCACCTGGGTCTTACCTTCAAATGTGTTAAACACACAACTCTCATGAATAGGTTGGCACAGCAAACATATTTCAAAACGTTAACACAGCAAATATGAGAGGAAAAAAGCAAGCTCTTTATCACCAGGTAACACATATATTTTATATAATTCTAAATATTGCACGGAAATGTTGAAAATCAGATTTCGCTTGTTGATCATGGTCTGCAGCTGGCTCTGATCGTAGTGTAATGAAACAGACAGGAAGAGTGTGCTCATCCGTGGTGGTTGGCAAACCCTCAACCTTCTGGCCCATAGCCCTGCATGCCACAAAACCATGAAGTGGCATGGTTTTGAAGTGTCAAGTTCTATAACCATGTATCTAAACACGGGGGAGGGAATATTAGGTATGGAGATGACATGCATAAGTGTAGCAGTTTAAACATGAGCTATACACCCTAAGCAGACACCAGACTGCTATGTCTGTCTGCACCAGTCGGATAGGGGTTTTGCAATGGCGTGTGTGTGTGTGTGTGTGTGTGTGTGTGTGTGTGTGTGTGTGTGTGTGTGTGTGTGTGTGTGTGTGTGTGTGTGTGTGTGTGTGTGTGTGTACCCCTGCGCGCGTGTCTGTGACGTAGCAGGCAGACGCACCACACCACTTTGCCTTATACGACTCTCTCTATTGTTGGCGACCCCTCACCTTAACTGACCTTGACCCCAACAGAAGGCAGCTGATTATTCAACAAAGACAGTCAACACAGCATGACTGAACCGAAGCCCAATCTCTAACCCGTACCCTACACCCTAACTACACAAATCCCCCAAACACAGGCTGCAATTTGAACACGCACACAATCGCACATGAAACGCTGCAGTTATCATTCAAAGCAGAAAACCAGCACCATGAAATAATGCATATGCAAATAGAACACATATGATTATGCTAATGTATTTTCAGGTAGTTAAGCATTTTCTTGCATTCCGCAAGATATTTGTTCTTGAAATTAAGGGGGATTTCTGGTGATACAATTGAGTATGAACACCAGGTATGCAGTGGGCTGTAGTAGAGCATGTTCCTTCAAATGTTTAGATATTTCTCAAGGATATATGAATTCATCCATTTATTCCCTGCTATAACATTCTCACTGCCTTAGTTATAAAGGTGTACTAATAATTTAATGTGTGTGTTGTGCAGTGAATGAAAAGATCTCTCTGTTCGGTCAATATGAATTTCTTGCTCTCCTCAATAGGATAATACTCAGACAGGCTGTCAGCAAGTGTCTTTCATTCCGTTTTACTCAGGCATTTTAATAGAAAATTGTTGAGATGTTCATTAAAGCCTCCACAATAACCCAACCTCAACCTAATTGAGATGGTTTGGGATGAGTTGGACTGCAGAGTGAAGGACAATCAGCCAACAAGTGCTCTGCATATGTGGGAACTCCTTCAAGACTGTTGGAAAAGCATTCCTCATGAAACTTGTTGAGATAATGCCAAGAGTGTGCAAAGTTGTCATCAAGGCAAAGGGTGGCTACTTTAAAGAATCTCAAATATACAATATATTTAGATTTGTTTAACACTTTTTTGCTTACTACATGATGCTATATGTGTTATTTCATAGTTTCGATGTCTTCACTATTATTCTAGAATATAGAAAATAGTAGAAATAAAGAAAAACCCTGGAATGAAAGGTGTGTCAAAACATTTGACTGGTACATAAAATAATATTTGTCTCTTTATTTGTTGTGAAAGTGTCCTGGTGCTATGTAATAGTATTACTTCCCAGTGTGCTGCATGTGCTGTGGGTGTCCAGGACCTGCACTAGCTCTGCAGTGTGTGACAGATGGTAAGTACAGAATGTCCTACACAGTGTCTAGCATTGACTGAATCCTGTTCTCTCTCTAGTACATCATGCCAACTGCTACTGCACCAGCTCTCCTTCTAATCTTCTATTTCAATGGCTCTCTTCATACAACTCTATTGCCTATTTCACCTTTTTTTCGTTCCAAAGGTGCAATCAAAATTAAGGCCAGTGGCCACAGGCTAAAATGCAATTCTGGGTATTTTGGTCAATTAACATTAGTATTTTTTTAAATGTCAAAAACTTGATGAAAATCTATATTTTTGTTACTTCATCATACTACCATCATTAAAATGTTGTGAAGTGTAACCACTTTAAAATGGACATACATCCATCATCAGCTCACTACATTGATTCACACATCTTTTAATTGATAGAGAACGTTACAAATTGGACTCTATGTAATAGCTTACTTTGAAGATATGGTGATCGGGATGAAATGGGTGTTTGATCTAATTCATCATCCTTCTGTTTAACTGCCATTTCCCGTAAATCCGTCCCTTCCAACATGCCACCAAATTTTGTGTGGTTATCCTTAGACCTATTCTCAGAATTATACATAGGGAATTGTTGATATGTTGGCCCCCAAAAATATAGATGCACCTTTCTTTAGTATTTTACAGATGGAAAGATGATAAAGATTGTATCCACATTCGGCTGTGAATTCGGTCCTGGAAGTGTCAAAATGAAACCAAACTATTTAGGCTGACGTCATGCAGCGTCCAGAAAACTGTATTTAAGTGATATGTAAATATGTGCATATTTAATGAGATATCACAAAACTATATATATAATATTTCGGATTGTTTTTATACAAAAAGTATTATATTTGTGTCCACATTCCACCGGTAAAAGTTATTATGATATGAGTAAGGAAAAAAATACCCTATTGGGGTATGGCCTTCAATAAAAATCATATTTCATCATTGAAATCAAAATGGAGGAAACCCATGCAGAGTGTGTAATGGCAGACAAGAAGATACTGAATTAAGATTTTAGTAGACAGTCATATTGGAATATACTTCCTATTATTAGGCTTGTAACAAATTGTGACTATGACTATAAGAGTTTTGACATTTTCCAATATGATTCAAAAAGAGAGAGGATTAAAAAGAGTGGAGGAGCAAGGGGATGTAGGACAGGAGGGAGGGAGAGGATTAAACAAAGAGTGGAGGAGCAAGGGGATGTAGGACAGGAGGGAGGGAGGATTAAACAAAGAGTGGAGGAGCAAGGGGATGTAGGACAGGAGGGAGGGAGGATTAAACAAAGAGTGGAGGAGCAAGGGGATGTAGGACAGGAGGGAGGGAGAGAGGAATATTTCAAATTCATGAGTTTTCTTGAGAGAGAAGAAACACCAACATTTTTCCATTTGATAAAAGCCGAAAATGCAATACCCAGCTGGCGACACACAATAATAGTTTATTCTCTTTGGCGGTGCTTTAGTAGCATGGCAGAGCTGATAATAGTGAATTCTCTTTGGCGGTGCTTTAGTAGAATGGCAGAACTGATAATAGTGAATTCTCTCTGGCGGTGCTTTAGTAGCATGGCAGAGCTGATAATAGTGAATTCTCTTTGGCGGTGCTTTAGTAGAATGGCAGAGCTGATAATAGTGAATTCTCTTTGGCGGTGCTTTAGTAGCATGGCAGAACTGATAATAGTGAATTCTCTCTGGCGGTGCTTTAGTAGCATGGCAGAGCTGATAATAGTGAATTCTCTTTGGCGGTGCTTTAGTAGCATGGCAGAACTGATAATAGTGAATTCTCTCTGGCGGTGCTTTAGTAGCATGGCAGAGCTGATAATAGTGAATTCTCTCTGGCGGTGCTTTAGTAGCATGGCAGAACTGATAATAGTGAATTCTCTTTGGCGGTGCTTTAGTAGCATGGCAGAACTGATAATAGTGAATTCTCTCTGGCGGTGCTTTAGTAGCATGGCAGAACTGATAATAGTGAATTCTCTTTGGCGGTGCTTTAGTAGCATGGCAGAACTGATAATAGTGAATTCTCTCTGGCGGTGCTTTAGTAGCATGGCAGAACTGATTATAGTGAATTCTCTCTGGCGGTGCTTTAGTAGCATGGCAGAACTGATAATAGTGAATTCTCTCTGGCGGTGCTTTAGTAGCATGGCAGAACTGATAATAGTGAATTCTCTCTGGCGGTGCTTTAGTAGCATGGCAGAACTGATAATAGTGAATTCTCTCTGGCGGTGCTTTAGTAGCATGGCAGAACTGATAATAGTGAATTCTCTTTGGCGGTGCTTTAGTAGCATGGCAGAACTGATAATAGTGAATTCTCTCTGGCGGTGCTTTAGTAGCATGGCAGAACTGATAATAGTGAATTCTCTTTGGCGGTGCTTTAGTAGCATAGCAGAACTGATAATAGTGAATTCTCTTTGGCGGTGCTTTAGTAGCATGGCAGAACTGATAATAGTGAATTCTCTTTGGCGGTGCTTTAGTAGCATGGCAGAACTGATAATAGTGAATTCTCTTTGGCGGTGCTTTAGTAGCATGGCAGAACTGATAATAGTGAATTCTCTCTGGCGGTGCTTTAGTAGCATGGCAGAACTGATAATAGTGAATTCTCTCTGGCGGTGCTTTAGTAGCATGGCAGAACTGATAATAGTGAATTCTCTTTGGCGGTGCTTTAGTAGCATGGCAGAACTGATAATTGTGAATTCTCTCTGGCGGTGCTTTAGTAGCATGGCAGAACTGATAATAGTGAATTCTCTCTGGCGGTGCTTTAGTAGCATGGCAGAACTGATTATAGTGAATTCTCTTTGGCGGTGCTTTAGTAGCATGGCAGAACTATTAATAGTGAATTCTCTCTGGCGGTGCTTTAGTAGCATGGCAGAACTGATAATAGTGAATTCTCTCTGGCGGTGCTTTAGTAGCATGGCAGAACTGATAATAGTGAATTCTCTCTGCGGTGCTTTAGTAGCATGGCAGAACTGATAATAGTGAATTCTCTCTGGCGGTGCTTTAGTAGCGTGGCAGAACTGATAATAGTGAATTCTCTGGCGGTGCTTTAGTAGCATGGCAGAACTGATAATAGTGAATTCTCTTTGGCGGTGCTTTAGTAGCATGGCAGAACTGATAATAGTGAATTCTCTCTGGCGGTGCTTTAGTAGCATGGCAGAACTGATAATAGTGAATTCTCTCTGGCGGTGCTTTAGTAGAACATGGCAGAACTGATAATAGTGAATTCTCTTTGGCGGTGCTTTAGTAGCATGGCAGAACTGATAATAGTGAATTCTCTCTGGCGGTGCTTTAGTAGCATGGCAGAACTGATAATAGTGAATTCTCTCTGGCGGTGCTTTAGTAGCATGGCAGAACTGATAATAGTGAATTCTCTCTGGCGGTGCTTTAGTAGCATGGCAGAACTGATAATAGTGAATTCTCCTTGGCGGTGCTTTAGTAGCATGGCAGAACTGATAATGGTGAATTCTCTCTGGCGGTGCTTTAGTAGCATGTGAATTCTCTCTGGCGGTGCTTTAACTGAACTGATAATAGTGAATTCTCTTTGGCGGTGCTTTAGTAGCATGGCAGAACTGATAATAGTGAATTCTCTCTGGCGGTGCTTTAGTAGCATGGCAGAACTGATAATAGTGAATTCTCTTTGGCGGTGCTTTAGTAGCATGGCAGAACGGATAATAGTGAATTCTCTCTGGCGGTGCTTTAGTAGCATGGCAGAACTGATAATAGTGAATTCTCTCTGGCGGTGCTTTAGTAGCATGGCAGAACTGATGATAGTGAATTCTCTCAGCCGGTGCTTTAGTAGCATGGCAGAACTGATAATAGTGAATTCTCTCTGGCGGTGCTTTAGTAGCATGGCAGAACTGATAATAGTGAATTCTCTCTGCGGTGCTTTAGTAGCATGGCAGAACTGATAATAGTGAATTCTCTCTGCCGGTGCTTTAGTAGCATGGCAGAACTGATAATAGTGAATTCTCTTTGGCGGTGCTTTAGTAGCATGGCAGAACTGATAATAGTGAATTCTCTTTGGCGGTGCTTTAGTAGCATGGCAGAGCTGATAATAGTGAATTCTCTCTGGCGGTGCTTTAGTAGAATGGCAGAACTGATAATAGTGAATTCTCTTGGCGGTGCTTTAGTAGCATGGCAGAACTGATAATAGTGAATTCTCTCTGGCGGTGCTTTAGTAGCATGGCAGAACTGATAATAGTGAATTCTGGCGGTCTTTAGTAGCATGGTGATAATAGTGAATTCTCTTAGTGCTTTAGCATGGCAGAACTGATAATAGTGAATTCTCTCTGGCGGTGCTTTAGTAGCATGGCAGAACTGATAATAGTGAATTCTCTTTGGCGGTGCTTTAGTAGCATGGCAGAACTGATATTAGTGAATTCTTCTGGCGGTGCTTTAGTAGCATGGCAGAACTGATAATAGTGAATTCTCTCTGGCGGTGCTTTAGTAGCATGGCAGAACTGATAATAGTGAATTCTCTCTGGCGGTGCTTTAGTAGCATGGCAGAACTGATAATAGTGAATTCTCTCTGGCGGTGCTTTAGTAGCATGGCAGAACTGATAATAGTGAATTCTCTTTGGCGGTGCTTTAGTAGCATGGCAGAACTGATGATAGTGAATTCTCTCTGGCGGTGCTTTAGTAGCATGGCAGAACTGATAAATTCTCTTGGCGGTGCTTTTTAGTGAATTCTCTCTGTAGGCGGTCTGATAAAGTGAATTCTCTTTGGTGCTTTAGTAGCATGGCAGAACTGATAATAGTGAATTCTCTCTGGCGGTGCTTTAGTAGCATGGCAGAACTGATAATAGTGAATTCTCTTTGGCGGTGCTTTAGTAGAATGGCAGAACTGATAATAGTGAATTCTCTTTGGCGGTGCTTTAGTAGCATGGCAGAACTGATAATAGTGAATTCTCTTTGGGTGCGGTGCTTTAGTAGCATGGCAGAACTGATAATAGTGAATTCTTTGGCGGTGCTTTAGTAGCGGTGCTCTTAGTAGCATGGCAGAACTGATAATAGTGAATTCTCTCTGGCGGTGCTTTAGTAGCATGGCAGAACTGATAATAGTGAATTCTCTCTGGCGGTGCTTTAGTAGCATGGCAGAACTGATAGTGAATTCTCTTTGGCGGTGCTTTAGTAGAATGGCAGAACTGATGATAGTGAATTCTCTCTGGCGGTGCTTTAGTAGCATGGCAGAACTGATAATAGTGAATTCTCTCTGCCGGTGCTTTAGTAGCATGGCAGAACTGATAATAGTGAATTCTCTCTGGCGGTGCTTTAGTAGCATGGCAGAACTGATAATAGTGAATTCTCTTTGGCGGTGCTTTAGTAGAATGGCAGAACTGATAATAGTGAATTCTCTTTGGCGGTGCTTTAGTAGCATGGAACTGAGAACTGATAATAGTGAATTCTCTCTGGCGGTGCTTTAGTAGCATGGCAGAACTGATAATAATGAATTCTCTTTGGCGGTGCTTTAGTAGCATGGCAGAACTGATAGAACTCTTTGATAATAGAACTGAATTCTCTCTGGCGGTGCTTTAGTAGCATGGCAGAACTGATAATAGTGCTTTAGTAGCATGGCAGAACTGATAATAGTTTCTCTCTGGCGGTGCTTTAGTAGCATGGCAGAACTGATAGTGAATTCTCTTTGGCGGTGCTTTAGTAGCATGGCAGAACTGATAATAGTGAATTCTCTCTGGCGGTGCTTTAGTAGCATGGCAGAACTGATAATAGTGAATTCTCTCTGGCGGTGCTTTAGTAGCATGGCAGAACTGATAATAGTGAATTCTCTCTGGCGGTGCTTTAGTAGCATGGCAGAACTGATAATAGTGAATTCTCTTTGGCGGTGCTTTAGTAGCATGGCAGAACTGATAATAGTGAATTCTCTCTGGCGGTGCTTTAGTAGCATGGCAGAACTGATAATAGTGAATTCTCTTTGGCGGTGCTTTAGTAGCATGGCAGAACTGATAATAGTGAATTCTCTCTGGCGGTGCTTTAGTAGCATGGCAGAACTGATAATAGTGAATTCTCTTTGGCGGTGCTTTAGTAGCATGGCAGAACTGATAATAGTGAATTCTCTGGCGGTGCTTTAGTAGCATGGCAGAACTGATAATAGTGAATTCTCTTTGGCGGTGCTTTAGTAGCATGGCAGAACTGATAATAGTGAATTCTCTCTGGCGGTGCTTTAGTAGCATGGCAGAACTGATAATAGTGAATTCTCTTTTGGCGGTGCTTTAGTAGCATGGCAGAACTGATAATAGTGATAATTCTCTCTGGCGGTGCTTTAGTAGCATGGCAGAACTGATAATAGTGAATTCTCTCTGGCGGTGCTTTAGTAGCATGGCAGAACTGATAATAGTGAATTCTCTCTGGCGGTGCTTTAGTAGCATGGCAGAACTGATAATAGTGAATTCTCTTTAGTCATGGCAGAACTGATAATAGTGAATTCTCTCTGGCGTTGCTTTAGCATGGCAGAACTGATAATAGTGAATTCTCTCTGGCGGTGCTTTAGTAGCATGGCAGAACTGATAATGATAATAGTGAATTCTCTCTGGCGGTGCTTTAGTAGCATGGCAGAACTGATAATAGTGAATTCTCTCTGGCGGTGCTTTAGTAGCATGGCAGAACTGATAATAGTGAATTCTCTTTGGCGGTGCTTTAGTAGCATGGCAGAACTGATAATAGTGAATTCTCTCTGGCGGTGCTTTAGTAGCATGGCAGAACTGATAATAGTGAATTCTCTTTGGCGGTGCTTTAGTAGCATGGCAGAACTGATAATAGTGAATTCTCTCTGGCGGTGCTTTAGTAGCATGGCAGAACTGATAATAGTGAATTCTCTTTGGCGGTGCTTTAGTAGCATGGCAGAACTGATAATAGTGAATTCTCTTTGGCGGTGCTTTAGTAGCATGGCAGAACTGATAATAGTGAATTCTCTCTGGCGGTGCTTTAGTAGCATGGCAGAATAATAGTGAATTCTCTTTGGAGGTGCTTTAGTAGCATGAGAACTGATCTCTCTCTGGCGGTGCTTTAGTAGCATGGCAGAACTGATAATAGTGAATTCTCTTTGGCGGTGTAGCATTTAGTGAATTCTCTTTGCATTTAGTAGCATGAACTGATAATAGTGAATTCTCTCTGGCGGTGCTTTAGTAGCATGGCAGAACTGATAATAGTGAATTCTCTCTGGCGGTGCTTTAGTAGCATGGCAGAACTGATAATAATTCTCTCTGGCGGTGCTTTAGTAGCATGGCTCTCTTTGGCGGTGCTTTAGTAGCATGGCAGAACTGATAATAGTGAATTCTCTCTGGCGGTGCTTTAGTAGCATGGCAGAACTGATAATAGTGAATTCTCTCTGGCGGTGCTTTAGTAGCATGGCAGAACTGATAATAGTGAATTCTCTCTGAAGCATGGCAGAACTGATAATAGTGAATTCTCTCTGGCGGTGCTTTAGTAGCATGGCAGAACTGATAATAGTGAATTCTCTCTGGCGGTGCTTTAGTAGCATGGCAGAACTGATAATAGTGAATTCTCTCTGGCGGTGCTTTAGTAGCATGGCAGGTGTGAATTCTTCTGGCGGTGCTTTAGCATGGCAGAACTGATAATAGTGAATTCTCTCTGGCGGTGCTTTAGTAGCATGGCAGAACTGATAATAGTGAATTCTCTCTGGCGGTGCTTTAGTAGCATGGCAGAACTGATAATAGTGAATTCTCTCTGGCGGTGCTTTAGTAGCATGGCAGAATAGTGAATTCTCTCTGCTTTAGTAGCGGTGCTTTAGTAGCATGGCAGAACTGATAATAGTGAATTCTCTCTGGCGGTGCTTTAGTAGCATGGCAGAACTGATAATAGTGAATTCTCTCTGGCGGTGCTTTAGTAGCATGGCAGAACTGATAATAGTGAATTCTCTCTGGCGGTGCTTTAGTAGCATGGCAGAACTGATAATAGTGAATTCTCTCTGGCGGTGCTTTAGTAGCATGGCAGAACTGATAATAGTGAATTCTCTCTGGCGGTGCTTTAGTAGCATGGCAGAACTGATAATAGTGAATTCTCTCTGGCGGTGCTTTAGTAGCATGGCAGAACTGATAATAGTGAATTCTCTCTGGCGGTGCTTTAGTAGCATGGCAGAACTGATAATAG
The DNA here is from genome assembly GCF_036934945.1 of Oncorhynchus masou masou. NCBI lineage: Eukaryota > Metazoa > Chordata > Actinopteri > Salmoniformes > Salmonidae > Oncorhynchus > Oncorhynchus masou. Next base: position 43,279,566 of record NC_088228.1, read on the forward strand.
TGAATTCTCTCTGGCGGTGCTTTAGTAGCATGGCAGAACTGATAATAGTGAATTCTCTCTGGCGGTGCTTTAGTAGCATGGCAGAACTGATAATAGTGAATTCTCTCTGGCGGTGCTTTAGTAGCATGGCAGAACTGATAATAGTGAATTCTCTTTGGCGGTGCTTTAGTAGCATGGCAGAACTGATAGTGAATTCTCTCTGGCGGTGCTTTAGTAGCATGGCAGAACTGATAATAGTGAATTCTCTCTGGCGGTGCTTTAGTAGCATGGCAGAACTGATAATGAGTCTCTCTGGCGGTGCTTTAGTATTGATAATAGTGAATTCTCTTTGGCGGTGCTTTAGTAGCATGGCAGAACTGATAATAGTGTATTCTCTCTGGCGGTGCTTTAGTAGCATGGCAGAACTGGTAATAGTGAATTCTCTCTGGCGGTGCTTTAGTAGCATGGCAGAACTGATAATAGTGAATTCTCTTTGGCGGTGCTTTAGTAGCATGGCAGAACTGATAATAGTGAATTCTCTTTGGCGGTGCTTTAGTAGCATGGCAGAACTGATAATAGTGAATTCTCTTTGGCGGTGCTTTAGTAGCATGGCAGAACTGATAATAGTGAATTCTCTTTGGCGGTGCTTTAGTAGCATGGCAGAACTGATAATAGTGAATTCTCTCTGGCGGTGCTTTAGTAGCATGGCAGAACTGGTAATAGTGAATTCTCTCTGGCGGTGCTTTAGTAGCATGGCAGAACTGATAATAGTGAATTCTCTTTGGCGGTGCTTTAGTAGCATGGCAGAACTGATTTGACAGACACCGTGGGTGTTTTGTAAATACGTGTGTGTTGGACATTTTCCTTTCTTGACATTAGGATAGTTTGCTTCAGTCACAGTTCTGCTGTGAATAATATTCAGTGACAAGTGTATAAAATGTTCTTTAAATGAAGGAAAGAAATTATCTTTCTTCTGTATAGTGTGTTCGGTCTAAAGTGGTTCTAAGTGTGCGTGCGTGTGTGCGTGTGTGTGTGTGCATGCATTTTATGTAACCATATCCTATGATCTACCCATATCTCTGTCTAGCTAGGTGCAGGCCTATATTAATCCAATTAGATTGACTTTGTTTAGTCATTCATCTTGTACTGCCTATTTCTAAAGATAATTAAACCTAGCAGTAAATTTAAAGTGAAAATAAATGACAGTCCACTAGGTTAGGTGTCAGAGGTGAATGGCAGGGGAGATAGGAGGAGATAGAGGAGAGGAGCGAGGAGGGAGGGATGCATACAAAGCCACAGGGTCCCGGCATCACCTCCTTATAACCAGGGAGATAGGAGGAGATAGAGGAGAGGAGGGGAGGGAGGGAGGGATGCATACAAAGCCACAGGGTCCCGGCATCACCTCCTTATAACCAGGGAGATAGGAGGAGATAGAGGAGAGGAGGGAGGGAGGGAGGGATGCATACAAAGCCACAGGGTCCTGGCATCACCTCCTTATAACCAGGGAGATAGGAGGAGATAGAGGGAGACGAGGGAGGGAGGGATGCATACAAAGCCACAGGGTCCCGGCATCACCTCCTTATAACCAGGGAGATAGGAGGAGATAGAGGAGAGGAGGGAGGGAGGGATGCATACAAAGCCACAGGGTCCTGGCATCACCTCCTTATAACCAGGGAGATAGGAGGAGATAGAGGAGAGGAGGGAGGGAGGGATGCATACAAAGCCACAGGGTCCCAGCATCACCTCCTTATAACCAGGGAGATAGGAGGAGATAGGAGGGAGATAGAGGAGAGGAGGGAGTGAGGGATGCATACAAAGCCACAGGGTCCCAGCATCACCTCCTTATAACCAGGGAGATAGGAGGAGATAGAGGAGAGGAGGGAGGGAGGGAGGGATGCATACAAAGCCACAGGGTCCCGGCATCACCTCCTTATAACCAGGGAGATAGGAGGAGATAGAGGAGAGGAGGGAGGGGGAGGGATGCATACAAAGCCACAGGGTCCCGGCATCACCTCCTTATAACCAGGGAGATAGGAGGAGATAGAGGAGAGGAGGGAGGGAGGGAGGGATGCATACAAAGCCACAGGGTCCTGGCATCACCTCCTTATAACCAGGGAGATAGGAGGAGATAGAGGAGAGGAGGAGGGAGGGATGCATACAAAGCCACAGGGTCCCGGCATCACCTCCTTATAACCACAATGGCGACACTCTCATTAACCTCTGTGATACACCACCGCCTGTAGACAGACACACTTCGGACATGCAAATTACCCCAATTCAGCCCAATCTCCATCTAAAGCCACTTGCCCGTTCATAGCAATGATAAATCAGGGGTGTTAGTTGAGGGAGGAGGGGATACACACACACTTTTATTGGTGGTGTTTAACAGTAAATGGTCTCAGATGAAGGAATCTGACTGGTATAGCTGGTTAGGTATCACCACATGGAATCTGGCTGGTATAGCTGGTTAGGTATCACCACATGGTGAATCTGGCTGGTATAGCTGGTTAGGTATCACCACATGGTTAATCTGGCTGGTATAGCTGGTTAGGTATCACCACATGGTGAATCTGGCTGGTATAGCTGATAGCTGGTTAGGTATCACCACATGGTTAATCTGGCTGGTATAGCTGGTTAGGTATCACCACATGGTTAATCTGGCTGGTATAGCTGGTTAGGTATCACCACATGGTTAATCTGGCTGGTATAGCTGGTTAGGTATCACCACATGGAATCTGGCTGGTATAGCTGGTTAGGTATCACCACATGGAATCTGGCTGGTATAGCTGGTTAGGTATCACCACATGGTTAATCTGGCTGGTATAGCTGGTTGGTATCACCACATGGTTAATCTGGCTGGTATAGCTGGTTAGGTATCACCACATGGTTAATCTGACTGGTATAGCTGGTTAGGTATCACCACATGGTTAATCTGACTGGTATAGCTGGTTAGGTATCACCACATGGTTAAACTGGCTGGTATAGCTGGTTAGGTATCACCACATGGTTAAACTGGCTGGTATAGCTGGTTAGGTATCACCACATGGTTAATCTGGCTGGTATAGCTGGTTAGGTATCACCACATGGAATCTGGCTGGTATAGCTGGTTAGGTATCACCACATGGAATCTGGCTGGTATAGCTGGTTAGGTATCACCACATGGTTAATCTGGCTGGTATAGCTGGTTAGGTATCACCACATGGTTAATCTGGCTGGTATAGCTGGTTAGGTATCACCACATGGAATCTGGCTGGTATAGCTGGTTAGGTATCACCACATGGAATCTGGCTGGTATAGCTGGTTAGGTATCACCACATGGTTAATCTGGCTGGTATAGCTGGTTAGGTATCACCACATGGTTAATCTGGCTGGTATAGCTGGTTAGGTATCACCACATGGTTAATCTGACTGGTATAGCTGGTTAGGTATCACCACATGGTTAATCTGACTGGTATAGCTGGTTAGGTATCACCACATGGTTAAACTGGCTGGTATAGCTGGTTAGGTATCACCACATGGTTAAACTGGCTGGTATAGCTGGTTAGGTATCACCACATGGTTAATCTGGCTGGTATAGCTGGTTAGGTATCACCACATGGAATCTGGCTGGTATAGCTGGTTAGGTATCACCACATGGAATCTGGCTGGTATAGCTGGTTAGGTATCACCACATGGTTAAACTGGCTGGTATAGCTGGTTAGGTATCACCACATGGTTAATCTGGCTGGTATAGCTGGTTAGGTATCACCACATGGAAACTGGCTGGTATAGCTGGTTAGGTATCACCACATGGAATCTGGCTGGTATAGCTGGTTAGGTATCACCACATGGTTAATCTGGCTGGTATAGCTGGTTAGGTATCACCACATGGTTAATCTGGCTGGTATAGCTGGTTAGGTATCACCACATGGTTAATCTGGCTGGTATAGCTGGTTAGGTATCACCACATGGTTAATCTGACTGGTATAGCTGGTTAGGTATCACCACATGGTTAATCTGACTGGTATAGCTGGTTAGGTATCACCACATGGTTAAACTGGCTGGTATAGCTGGTTAGGTATCACCACATGGTTAAACTGGCTGGTATAGCTGGTTAGCTATCACCACATGGTTAATCTGGCTGGTATAGCTGGTTAGGTATCACCACATGGTTAATCTGGCTGGTATAGCTGGTTAGGTATCACCACATGGTTAATCTGGCTGGTATAGCTGGTTAGGTATCACCACATGGAATCTGGCTGGTATAGCTGGTTAGGTATCACCACATGGAATCTGGCTGGTATAGCTGGTTAGGTATCACCACATGGTTAATCTGGCTGGTATAGCTGGTTAGGTATCACCACATGGTTAATCTGGCTGGTATAGCTGGTTAGGTATCACCACATGGTTAATCTGACTGGTATAGCTGGTTAGGTATCACCACATGGTTAATCTGACTGGTATAGCTGGTTAGGTATCACCACATGGTTAAACTGGCTGGTATAGCTGGTTAGGTATCACCACATGGTTAAACTGGCTGGTATAGCTGGTTAGGTATCACCACATGGTTAATCTGGCTGGTATAGCTGGTTAGGTATCACCACATGGTTAAACTGGCTGGTATAGCTGGTTAGGTATCACCACATGGTTAATCTGGCTGGTATAGCTGGTTAGGTATCAAACATGGTTAATCTGGCTGGTATAGCTGGTTAGGTATCACCACATGGTTAATCTGGCTGGTATAGCTGGTTAGGTATCACCACATGGTTAATCTGGCTGGTATAGCTGGTTAGGTATCACCACATGGTTAATCTGGCTGGTATAGCTGGTTAGGTATCACCACATGGTTAATCTGGCTGGTATAGCTGGTTAGGTATCACCACATGGTTAATCTGGCTGGTATAGCTGGTTAGGTATCACCACATGGTTAATCTATTGCCAGAGCATCCTACCCATCCTTAATTACTGTCTCAAGGGGCATAACATTCTGGTAAATTGTCTCAATGTTTTTTCAAGTGTATTTATGTATTCACTGAGCGTACAAATCCCTCAGCTTGAGGAGAGGGTGCATCCAGAATGAGGATGATACAGGTTATGCAATGCCAGATCATTATTCTGCACAGCGCGGGTGGATGCTTTTTTATGTTGATTATCAGCTATTGAAAGTAGTAGCAGTATGGTTGCCAGGCTACATATGTTTAAACATTAGGCCTATTTCATGTTGTTTATAGAAGTTACACCAGGACTCTATCATGACCGTTTTAAAATGTGTGTGCGTGTATGGGTGTGCGTGGGTATCTGTTCCGCTCTTCCACTTCACCCCGTCTGTGAGAGATGGACAGATGCAGTGTCTTTGCATTCAGTCGTATTTGGGGGTCACACAGCAAGGTAACAAATTTAGCAGGCCAGCTAGGCCATCTGTTACTGCAGCTCTGCAATGCGTACTCGGACAATAGGATAGCTAGGCCTGCTATTGTCCTCCTGGCATCTGGGTAAACGCAGGCCCCTTATGACAACCACCATCACCCAACTGACTGCCTTTCTGCATCTCACATAATGCCTGCCTGAACAGAGGATAGTTCAACATCAAAGACCACACGGTTCCTGGTCAAGTAAAGGAAACTGTATCCCAAAAGTACAACTCTTCTTTTCACTCTCTTTGCCCAGCTTTAACACACTTCCTAAGTGATGTTATCTCCTATGGACTCCTTCCAACACACGCGCTCACACTCACACACGCAAGCGAGCCACGTTCACTTCCATCAGAGCTAGGGGAAAGGGTCGATTTTCCATTATGGAATTTTATAATAAAGATAAACTGTCATGCCAATCAAAGCCGTACTTAAAGCCCTCTGAAAGCTCAGCCAGGACCTCTGTCTTCGTCCTCATCCCCAAGTAAGCATCTTCCCCATCCCTTCTTCAGAGGAGATAAAGAGACAAAAAGGAAGGTCAAACGCCTGTCTGACAAGGATGAAGATGGATAACGGAAAGGAGAGATCGACCGTGAAATCAAAAGGTTACCAACAAACCTAAGAATACTGTTGAAATGAGTGCTACAGTCTAGAGCTGTTTTTCATCCTAAAATTAATTCCTCTTGTTATTTTTCAGTGCTGAGATGTATGCATTTTGTGTATGTGTTTATTTTCAAAATGCTAAACCCACCAATTTTTCACATTTGTGTTTTTTCATCAGAAATGATTGCTTAAAATATTACTGTTCTCAAATGTTTTATTAATAGATTTTAGATGTGTATAAAAATGTAATTTTTATGCAAAACTCTATATATCCATTGTGTTGCCAGAATGGAATGTTTATTTCCTCTATATGTGACTGTGATATGTGGCCATCTCACCTAGCTATCTTAAGACAAATGTTTATTTCCTCTATATGTGACTGGGATATGAGGCCATCTCACCTAGCTATCTTAAGACAAATGTTTATTTCCTCTATATTTGACTGTGATATGTGGCCATCTCACCTAGCTATCTTAAGACGAATGTGTATTTTCTCTATATTTGACTGTGATATGAGGCCATCTCATCTAGCTATCTTAAGACAAATGCATAAGCTAAATGACTAAAATGTCAAATGTAAATCTTTTATATAGGCTGCATTTCTCAAATTACTGTGTTGATATATGTGTTGATAAATTACTGTGTTGATATATATTTATATATTTGACATTTTTTAAATATTGATGACACAAATGTATCATTTTTCAGTTCTACAATAAACATGCAGTTATTTGTTACATTTGACAAATACATGTCTGTCATTGAATATTCCCATGCAATGATTTGTTAGTGAAAAAACACACCAATCTCTTTTTATAATTTCTTTAAAAATGTCTAATAATTTACCACGTTTCCAGAAATGGATATATAGCGTTTTGGAATGAAACTCTTCATATATGCTCTTTAATGGTCAAGTAGTGCGCCAATGTCTGCATATTGCATGCATCTGCATTGGTATTGTGTGTATACATCCTTGGTTGTTTGTTTGTGTGACGGACCGGGTATATATGTATTTATACCATGGTATTGTTGAATACTTAGTTCTTATTGGCTTTAAGGGCACTATAGGGTGTGCATTATTTCCCCATTAACGCACAGGATATCGGCATGGAAGAATTCGATGTCTATAGTTCATTCTTGCATGTTTTGTTTTAGCTGCTTTTTAAAGCAAAAGTTGAGTTGAAAACATTATTGGTATTGTTGAATTCATAATAGCAAGCTAGGACTAATGGTGTGGTTATTTGGTCACAAAGGCAACTACTGTAGATATCTAGTAAACTTGCTAGCTACTTCAGTGTTGAACATATTTCTCCCGGCAAAATGTGTTCAATTATAGCGATGGTATAAAAGGAGAATCAACTTGGGGTTCTACTGTCTTAGAAAAAGGGTTCTTCAGCTGTCTAATAAGAAACCCCTTTTTGGTTCCAGGTCAAACCCTTTTTGGTTTCAGGTAGAACCATTTTGGGTTCCATGAAAACCGTCTGTGGGAAGGGAGCTGGATCCCAAAAGGGTTCTCCCAAACCTGGAACCAACCTACCTGGAACCTAAAAGGGTTATTTAAAGGGTTATTCTATGGGGACAGCCAAAGAACCCCTTTAGGTTCCAGATAGCACCTTCTTTTCTAAGTGTGTATGTGTTCTCTGGAAAATAATGCCACCCCGTAGAAGGTTAGTTCCACTCCGATAACACACATCTTCCACATCGTTGATTATTTTCCATAGAACGCATAGCCCCTCGATGATTAACCCTTACATAGTAAGGGCATTCATTCTTATGTGTGTGTATGTGAACCTCTGCATGTGTTTCTGTGTAAATATACATGCTCTGACCCCTCGAAGTCTCCTTATTGGATGGTAGCATGGACCAATCAGAGTCTGTGTGTCAGATTACCACTGTTAATCTGTGTGTAATCCCTGAGCTGCCCCACTGTGGTTAGCTACAACCATTTAGAAGACACACACTCCGTTGTGAGTGTGTTTGTAATCGACTGTGGCTAGATATTGCCCATTGGGAGGCCTTGTCTTCATTAACCTCAAATCTAAAGGCTTCCAGAGTGGAACAGTGAAACAGATCATTTCCTCTCCTTCCCTGCCTGAGCAAGATGTGGCAGAATCTGGCGTCATTACTGACAAAAATTAAACAAGTGATGCTTTTAATCAGCATTTTATATCGGGAAGGCTTTTTATTTTAAACAAATTATGGATTAATTGACCCTGGATTTAGTCAGTCAGTCAACTGCTCTTCCCTCTCCCAGCCTCCAGTTGGCTTGATAGAAGACCAGTCCTTTTCTAGTGATGTCTTGATAGAAGACCAGTCCTTTTCTAGTGATGCCTTGATAAAAGACCAGTCCTTTTCTAGTGATGCCTTGATAGAAGACCAGTCCTTTTCTAGTGATGCCTTGATAGAAGACCAGTCCTTTTCTAGTGATGCCTTGATAGAAGACCAGTCCTTTTCTAGTGATGCCTTGATAGAAGACCAGTCCTTTTCTAGTGATGCCTTGATAGAAGACCAGTCCTTTTCTAGTGATGCCTTGATAGAAGACCAGTCCTTTTCTAGTGATGCCTTGATAGAAGACCAGTCCTTTTCTAGTGATGTCTTGATAGAAGACCAGTCCTTTTCTAGTGATGCCTTGATAGAAGACCAGTCCTTTTCTAGTGATGCCTTGATAGAAGACCAGTCCTTTTCTAGTGATGCCTTGATAGAAGACCAGTCCTTTTCTAGTGATGATTAATAAGATATAGAAAAACATCCACCACTGATTTGCTTTATCTTGCTGCAGTTTTCTTCTCTCTCTCTTTTCATCTGGCGATGATCTTGGGTCCCCAGGGTTCGGAAGGCGGCCCATGTGCTCCCTCTTCACAAAGGAGGTGACCCCTCCGACCTAAATAATTATCACTCTATCTCGAAATTGTCTTGCCTGGCAAACTATTTTGAATCATTAATCGCCTGTCAGCTTAGATCATTCCTAGCTACGAGATGTATTCTAAGTGTTCACCAGTCTGGTTTTATTGATTCAGAGACTGTCTGCAATCGGTATGGATCAAATCAAATTGTATTAGTCACATGAGCCGAATACAACAGGTGTAGACCTTACAGTGAAATGCTTACTTACGAGCCCCTAAACAACAATGCAGTTTAGCAAAAACACGCTACAGAGTCAATGTGGAGGCTACATACAGGGGGCTACCACTACAGAATTAATGTGGAGGCTATATACAGGGGGTACCACTACAGAATCAATGTGGAGGCTATATACAGGGGGTACCGGTACAGAGTCAGTGTGGAGGCTATATGCAGGGGTACCAGTACAGAGTAAATGTGGAGGCTATATACAGGGGTACCAGTACCAAGTCAGTGTGGAGGCTATATACAGGGTGCACCACTACAGAGTCAATGTAGAAGCTACATACAGGGGTTTCACTACAGAGTCAATGTGGAGACTATATACAGGGGGTACCACTAGAGTCAATGTGGAGGCTATATACAGGAGGTACCACTACAGAGTCAATGTGGAGGCTATATACAGGGGGTACCACTACAGAGTCAATGTGGAGGCTATATACAGGAGGTACCACTACAGAGTCAATGTGGAGGCTATATACAGGGGTACCACTACAGAGTCAGTGTGGAGGCTATATACAGGGTGTACCGGTACAGAGTCAATGTGAAGGCTATATACAGGGGGTACCACTACAGAGTCAATGTGGAGGCTATATACAGGGTATTACGGTACAGAGTCAATGTGGAGGCTATATACAGGGGGTACCACTACAGAGTCAATGTGGAGGCTATATACAGGGTGTGCCGCTACAGAGTCAATGTGGAGGCTATATACAGGGTGTACCGGTACAGAGTCAATGTGAAGGCTATATACAGGGGGTACCACTACAGAGTCAACGTGGAGGCTATATACAGGGTTTTACGGTACAGAGTCAATGTGGAGGCTAAATACAGGGTATATACAGGGTACAGAGTCAGTGTGGAGGCTATATACAGGGTGCACCACTACAGAGTCAATGTGGAGGCTATATACAGGGTGCTATATACAGGGTGCACCACTACAGAGTCAATGTGGAGGCTATATACAGGGTGCACCACTACAGAGTCAATGTGGAGGCTATATACAGGGTGTACCGCTACAGAGTCAATGTGGAGGCTATATAAAGGGTGCACCACTACAGAGTCAATGTGGAGGCTATATACAGGGTGCACCGCTACAGAGTCAATGTGGAGGCTATATACAAGGTGTCACCACTACAGAGTCAATGTGGAGGCTTCTTCCACTTGTCTCCAAAACCAGATGGTCGCTGTTCCAACTTTGAGAAGATCGTTGCCCACTGGAGAGCCTCGAAAGCCGAGGAGATGAGTGGTAGATGGTAACGGTTTTTAACCATGATGTCATTCAGGCCCCGATAGTCAATACATGGGCACAGGATTTTGTCCTTAATTTGTCTCCACAAAGAAGAACCCAGCGCCGGTGGGAGAGGCAGGTGGGTGAATGCTCCCTGCAGCAAGAGAGTCCTCAATGTACCTTTACATTGGTCTCCGGACCTGACAGGGAATAAAGCCGTTCCCAAGGCAGTATAGTTCCTGGGAGAAGGTCAAAAGAGCAGTCGTAGGGTCGATGCGGAGGGAGAGAAGTAGTGCGGGCCCTGTTGAAAACCTCCCAGAGGTCCTGGTACTCCACAGGCATGGTGGAGAGATCTGAGGCTTCTCCCATGCCTAAGGAAGACATTCTGGGGCAGGTTGCGCTGACTTCAGACAATCCGCGTAGCAGAATTGGCTCCAACCCAGGATAGAACCAGTAGCCCAGTCGATCAGGGATTGTGCCTCTGAAGCCATGAAAACCCCAAAACAACAGGTACATGAGGAGATTTAATCAGCAGGAACTGCATCGACTCACTGTGATTACCTGACACTCGCAGGTTAATCGGATCTGTACTGTGGGTGACTCCACCAATAGAGCACCCATCCAGCGCTATGACATCCATGGGAATGGAAAGGGGTTGTGTCGAGATTCCCAGCTCCGACACCAAGGTAGCATCCACAAAGCTCTTGTTGGCACTAGAGTCAATGAGCACCCAAAGAGATTGGACAGGTCACCCCACAACTGGATGGCATGGAGAGGGGTACGAGTAGGCTTTGGAGAAGGCGAGTCAACAGCCCTCTGTGATATCTGAGGGAACTCAGGTGACATCGAATTTACCCGGTGTTGTAGACGCGCGGGGACTTCCAAGATTCCTCGGAGGTGAGGTGGGAGACGTGGATGAGTGAGCGTGACTGGGAACAGACCTCCTCTCCCTTCTATGTTCTCGCAGCCACCCATCAATCCGTATGGCTGTGAGAGAGTCCATGTCCGTGGGAAGCTCCCAGGTTGTGAGCTCGTCTTTAACATCCTCCGATAATCCATGAAGGAACGTGTTGAACCGAGACTCTCGGCGGCCAAAGTGCAAAAATAGTCTGCTACACTACAGGAGTCTTGATGCAGTTGAAGAAGCTTTTGAGCAGCCTCTCTTCCGGACAACGGAGAATCAAACACCTTTCTAACCACAAATTCCTCAAGACTGAGGCAAACGGGGATTTGTTGCTCCCACACTGCCGTAACCCAGGCTACAGCCCTCCCGGACATCAGCGTTATCAGGTACGCTATCTTTGAGCGATCCGAGGGAAATGAAGAGGGCTGCAGCTCAAAGATGAGGAAGCACTGGGAGGGAAATGCCCGGCAGGTACATGGATCTCAGGTGTAGCGCTCCAGGGGAGGTAATCGGGGTTCTTGGGATGCCGGGGTAGGCTAGGGAGAAGCGCCGCTGGTAGCAGGGTTAATGAGAGTGTGGGGGGTTACCACAATGGCTTGCTGCCCAGTAGAAAATCTGCAGAATTGCTCTAGCAATGCACTGAAAGTGTGATCCTGGTGTTCCGCCAAGGTTTTAAAGTAGCTGCTCGTGTCTTTCAATGGTGGCTCCTTGAGGGGAAGCTGGACTGAATCTGCTGGGTCAGTCAGGGGGTGGAGGACAAGACAGGTAAGGTCATTGATTGTGTCCCCGCTAATAAATATATGCCATTCATATCAAGCCACATTTCTGAGGTCCAGAAAAAAATTCTTAGTATTGCAAATAACAATGATATTGAAAACAAAACATGAACCCAAAATATTGCAAGGAAAAAATAAAAAAATAAAAAAGAACAAATGAATTGCAAATGGATGCAAAAAAACAACATTTTTCAGTTAAACATTTTTCATGATAACGCGATAAAATAAAACACTTCCCTCTTTCCTGGAATTTTCTTTTTCTTTGGTTATGTTGCCCTAGCCTTTGGCTGCCTTTTATCCAGTTGCTGGTTTTAGCACATTCATTGGAGCAACATAGCACCCTGCATCCGACTATTGGTTTATCTCTGAAGCTGATCAGGGTGGGTCCTGGTCAGTCCCTGGCTGGGAGACCAGATGTCGCTGGAAGTGGTGAAAAGGAAGGGGGAAAATCTGTAACCGCAAAACACCAGTCTCAACAGTGCAGAGGCGACTCCGTGATGCTGACCTTCTAGGCAGAGGTGCAAAGAAAAAGGCTTAGACTATCTTAGACTGGCCAATAAAAACAAAAGATTAAGATGGGCAAAAGAACACAGACACTGGAGAGAGGAACTCTGCCTAGAAGGCCAGTATCCTGGAGTCGCCTTTTCACTGTTGACGTTGAGACTGGTGTTTTGTGGGTACTATTTAATGAAACTGCCAGTTGCTGACTTGTGAGGCATCTGTTTCTCAAACTATAAACTCTAATGTACATGTCCTATTGCTTAGTTGTGCACCGGGGTCTCCCACTCCTCTTTCTAATCGAACCCACAAATACTGATGCTCCAGATAGTCTAAAAAGAAGGCCAGTGTTATTGCTTCTTTAACTTCTTCGATATAGGGGGCGCTCTTTTAATTTTTGGATAAAAAAACGTTTCCGTTTTAAACAAGATATTTTGTCATGAAAAGATGCTCGACTATGCATATAATTGACAGCTTTGGAAAGAAAACACTCACAAGATATTGTCTGTGAGTGCCACAGAACTAATGCTACAGGCGAAACCAAGATGAAATTTCATACAGGAAGTGCCCCAGATTTTGAATGCGCTGTATTCCAATGTCTACTTATATGGCTGTGAATGCGCCAGGAATGAGCCTACACTTTCTGTCGTTTCCCCAAGGTGTCTGCAGCATTGTGACATATTTGTAGGCATATCATTGGAAGATTGACCATAAGAGACTACATTTACCAGGTGTCCGCTTGGTGTCCTCCGTCGAAATTATTGCGCAATCTCCAGCTGCCTGCATTTTTCCATTTGGTTCAGAATAGAAAGGCAACTGCCACGAATGATTTATCATCGAATAGATATGTGAAAAACACCTTGAGGATTGATTCTAAACAACGTTTGCCATGTTTCTGTCGATATTATGGAGTTAATTTGGAAAAAAGTTTGGCGTTGTAATGACTGAATTTTCGTTCTTTTTTCTTAGCCAAACGTGATGAACAAAACGGAGCGATTTCTCCTACACAAATAATCTTTTTGGAAAAACTGAACATTTGCTATCTAACTGAGAGTCTCCTCATTGAAAACATCCAAGTTCTTCAAAGATAAATGATTTTATTTGAATGCTTTTCTTGTTTTTGTGAAAGTGTTGCCTGCTGAATGCTAAGCTTAATGCTATGCTAGCTATCAATACTCTTACACAAATGCTTGTGAAGCTATGGTTGAAAAGCATATTTTGAAAATCTGAGATGACAGTGTTGTTAAAAGTCTAAGCTTGTGAGCCAATATATTTATTTCATTTCATTTGCGATTTTCATGAATAGTTAACGTTGCGTTATGCTAATGAGCTTGAAGCTATGATTACACTCCCGGATACGGGATTGCTCGGCGCTAGAGGTTAAAGTTGGTGAGGGAGATAAAAGTCTCCAACTTCAGAGATTTTTGCTATTCGTTCCAGTCGCAGGCAGCAGAGAACTGGAAGGAAAGGCGGCCAAATGAGGTTTTGGCTTTAGGGGTGATCAGTGAGATACACCTGCTGGAGCGCATGCTACGGGTGGGTGTTGCCATCGTGACCAGTGAACTGAGATAAGGCGTAGATTTACCTAGCATAGACTTGTAGATTACCTGCAGCCAGTGGGTCTGGCGACAAACATGTAGCGAGGGCCAGCCGACTAGAGCATACAGGTCGCAGTGGTGGGTGGTATAAGGTGCTTTAGTAACAAAATTAATGGCACTGTGATAAACTGCATACAGTTTGCTGAGTAGAGTGTTGGAAGCTATTTTGTAGATGACATCGCCGAAGTTGAGGATCAGTAGGATAGTCAAATATATTCATACAGCCCTTCGTACATCAGCTGATATCTCAAAGTGCTGTACAGAAACCCAGCCTAAAACCTCAAACAGCAAGCAATGCAGGTGTAGAAGCACGGTGGCTAGGAAAAACTCCCTAGAAAGGCCAAAACCTAGGAAGAAACCTAGAGAGGAACCAAGCTATGTGGGGTGGCCAGTCCTCTTCTGGCTGTGCCGGGTGGAGATTATAACAGGACATGGCCAAGACGATCAAATGTTCATAAATGACCAGCATGGTCAAATAATAATCACAGGCAGAACAGTTGAAACTGGAGCAGCAGCACGGCCAGGTGGACTGGGGACAGCAAGGAGTCATCATGTCAGGTTGTCCTGAGGCATGGTCCTAGGGCTCAGGTCCTCAGAGAGAGAGAAAGAAAGAGAAAAGATAGAATTAGAGAGGGCATACTTAAATTCACACAGGACAACGGATAGGACAGGAGAAGTACTCCAGATATAACAAACTGACACTAGCCCCCCAACACAAACTACTGCAGCATAAATACTGGAGGCTGAGACAGGAGGGGTCAGGAGACACTGTGGCCCCATCCGAGGACACCCTCGGACAGGGCCAAACAGGAAGGATATAACCCCACCCCACTTTGCCAAAGCACAGCCCCCACACTGAGACAAGGCCAAGTATAGCCCACAAAGATCCCCGCCACGGCACAACCCAAGGGGGGGCGCCAACCCAGACAGGAAGATCAAATCAGTAACTCAACCCACTCAAGTGACGCACCCCTTCCTAGGGACGGTATGAAAGAGCCCTAGTAAGCCAGTGACTCAGCCCCTGTAATAGGGTTAGAGGCAGAGAATCCCAGTGGAAAGAGGGGAACCGGCCAGGCAGAGACAGCAAGGGCGGTTCGTTGCGCCAGAGCCTTTCCATTCACCTTCCCACCCATGAGCCAGACTACACTCAATCATATGATCCACTGAAGAGATTAGTCTTCAGTAAAGACTTAAAGGTTGAGACCGAGTTTGCGTCTCTCACATGGGTAGGCAGACCATTCTATAAAAATGGAGCTTTATAGGAGAAAGCCCCGCCTCCAGCTGTTTGCTTAGAAATTCTAGGGACAATTAGGAGGCCTGCGTCTTGTGACCATAGCGTACGTGTAGGTATGTACGGCAGGACCAAATCAGAGAGATAGGTAGGAGCAAGCCCATGTAATGCTTTGTAGGTTAGCAGTAAAACCTTGAAATCAGCCCTTGCCTTGACAGGAAGCCAGTGTAGGGAGGCAAGCACTTGAGTAATATGATCACATTTTTTGGTTCTAATCAGGATTCTAGCAGCCGTATTTAGCACTAACTGAAGTTTATTTAGTGCTTTATCCGGTAGCCGGAAAGCAGAGCATTGCAGTAGTCTAACCTAGAAGTGACAAAAGCATGGATTAATTTTTCTGCATCAGTTTTGGACAGAGAGTTTCTGATTTTTGCAATGTTACGTAGATGGAAAAAAGCTGTCCTTGAAACAGTCTTGATATGTTCTTCAAAAGAGAGATCAGGGTCCAGAGTAACGCCGAGGTCCTTCACAGTTTTATTTGAGACGACTGTACAACCATTAAGATTAATTGTCATTAATTCAACAGAAGATCTCTTTGTTTCTTGGGACCTAGAAGAAGCATCTTTGTTTTGTCCGAGTTTAAAAGTAGAACGTTTGCAGCCATCCACTTACTTATGTCTGAAACACACGCTTCTAGCGAGGGCAATTTTGGGGCTTCACCATGTTTCATTGAAATGTACAGCTGTGTGTCATCCGCATAGCAGTGAAAGTTAACATTATGTTTTCGAATGACATCCAAGAGGTAACATATATAGTGAAAACAATAGTGGTCCTAAAACAGAACCTTGAGAAACACCGAAATTTACAGTTGATTTGTCAGAGACAAACTGATATCTTTCCGACAGATAAGATCTAAACCAGACCAGAACTTGTCCATGTAGACCAATTTGGGTTTCCAATCTCTCCAAAAGAATGTGGTGATCGATGGTATCAAAAGCAGCACTAAGGTCTAGGAGCACGAAGACAGATGCAGAGCCTTTAATGGTCTGATGCCATTAAAAGGTCATAATACACTCAAATAGTCAGTTTTACTAGGGTAAGTTTGGCGGCGTGAGTGAAGGAGGCTTTGTTGCGAAATAGAAAGCCGACTCTAGATTTGATTTTGGATTGGAGATGTTTGATATGATTCTGGAAGGAGAGTTTACAGTCTAGCCAGACACCTAGGTACTTATAGATGTCCACATATTCTAGGTCGGAACCATCCAGGGTGGTGATGCTAGTCGGGCGTGCGGGTTCAGGCAGCGAACGGTTGAAAAGCATGCATTTGGTTTTACTAGCGTTTAAGAGCAGGTGGAGGCCACGGAAGGAGTGTTGTATGGCATTGAAGCTCGTTTGGAGGTTAGATAGCACAGTGTCCAAGTAAGGGCCAGAAGTATACAGAATGGTGTCGTCTGCGTAGCAGTGGATAAGGGAATCGCCAGCAGAGCAACATCATTGATATATACAGAGAAAAGAGTCGGCCCGAGAATTGAACCCTGTGGTACCCCCATAGAGACTGCCAGAGGACCGGACAACAGGCCCTCCGATTTGACACACTGAACTCTGTCTGCAAAGTAGTTGGTGAACCAGTCAAGGCAGTCATTAGAAAAACCAAGGCTACTGAGTCTGCCGATAAGAATATGGTGATTGACAGAGTCGAAAGCCTTGGCCAGGTCGATGAAGACGGCTGCACAGTACTCTCTATTATCGATGGGGGTTATGATATCGTTTAGTACCTTGAGCGTGGCTGAGGTGCACCCGTGACCGGCTCGGAAACCGAATTGCACAGTGGAGAAGGTACGGTGGGATTCGAGATGGTCAGTGATCTGTTTGTTGACTTGGCTTTCGAAGACCTTAGATAGGCAGGGCAGGATGGATATAGGTCTGTAAGTTTGGGTCCAGGGTGTCTCCCCCTTTGAAGAGGGGGATGACTGCGGCAGCTTTCCAGTCCTTGGGGATCTCAGATGAGAAAGGCGTGTTTTAGGGAGTGTTTGACAGTGATGAGGGATGGTCGTTTGACCGCGGACCCGTAGCGGATACAGGCAATGAGGCAGTGATCGCAGTGATCGCTGAGATCCTGTGTGTGCTGAATACATGTATTCATGAAAAAGGCAGGTGGTTGCCCTCAACACTCTTGATTCCATGTCTCTTTTTTTGGCATGTCACCAACCACAATATTTTCTTGAACACTCAGAATCAATGTATTATGGAACACTCAGAATCAATGTATTATGGAACACTCAGAATCAATGTATTATGGAACACTCAGAATCAATGTATTATGGAACACTCAGAATCAATGTATTATGGAACACTCAGAATCAATGTATTATGGAACACTCAGAATCAATGTATTATGGAACACTCAGAATCAATGTATTATGGAACACTCAGAATCAATGTATTATGGAACACTCAGAATCAATGTATTATGGAACACTCAGAATCAATGTATTATGGAACACTCAGAATCAATGTATTATGGAACACTCAGAATCAATGTATTATGGAACACTCAGCGGACAAAAATTTTACCAAAATAAAAATGCTTGAAGTTGAAATAAGGTGAAGTCAGAAGGTCGTTCCTGCTTGCTCTGCAGAGGCTTATAGAATAGGTCCCTGAATATAGAGCCTGAAGGAGAATGAAAAAATAACACAGAGGAAATATATTGAAACTGATGACCCTGAGAGCAGATACATCATAGGAGAAGAAAAGCTAGAGGAGAAAGAACCAGCGAGATGAGGGACAGGGCTGTATGAGAGAGGAAAATAGAAATATACTAACGGAGAGACAGTGGAGCTGCAAGGGGATCCTCATATCCTGTCAGATCATATTACTGGAGGTCAGGGGAGATTTCCTGCTGCTCTCCCCAGGTAAAGGGCTCATCTGAGAGGGATGAGCTGCTACGATTACCCCTGAACACTGAAGCAGGGCCCAGACCTTCCCTCTCTGCCCTGCAGTCTGCTAACACACTCACTCACAAGACAAATACAGCTCTGGGACTTCAACTCCTCTCTCACTAACCCCCTTCCCCCTCCCTTGTCTACCCTTCCTCCCCTTACTACTCATCCCTCTCTCTCTCAAACGCCTCTCACACTGACCCCTCTTTCCTCCCAGCTCTAAAGTGGCAAAGCAAAATATGTATTCTGATAAGGTATGAGTGCTCCCATATCGTGAATTAATAAACATTAGTTCTTAAGTCAGATCACAATAAGAGTCATAACACATGCACGCACGCACACATAACCTTTTGAGTAAATTATCCCCTTAAAACTCTGTTCTCCCCTCTCTTTAAAACCTCTTGAAGCTAGGGGGCACTATTTTTATGTTTGGAAAAATAACGTTCCCAAAGTAAACGGCCTATTTCTCATGACCAGATGCTAGAATATGCATATAATTGACAGATTAGGATAGAAAACACTCTAAAGTTTCCAAAACTGTTAAAATATTGTCTGTGGGTATAACATAACTGATATTGCAGGCGAAAGCCTGAGATTAAGCCAATCAGGAAGAGCCTCTTATTTTGAAATGTGTTCCTATGCGTCTGTCCTCCATTTAAAAGGATATCAACCAGATTCCTTTTTCTGTGGCTTCCCTATGGTGTCAGTCTTTAGACATAGCTTCAGGCATTTATTTTGAAAAATGAGCGTGAAGGATCACATTGCGTAAGTGGAGAGGTGGGGGATCTCAGAGTGAGTTGGTGCGCAATTGAGTAAACCGGCCATTGTTCCTTGCGCTGTTATGGAAAAAGCTACACACTTGGTTGATATATTATCGAATATATATTTTAAAAACTACCTCTTTCCTGTGGATTTAACTTTTTGGTAAAAACTCAACTCGTCGTGTTTGGAGACAAAGAATGCTGAGTTGCATCCAAAGAACACCATACCTACTGTGAAGCATGGGGGTGGAAACATCATGCTTTGGGGCTGTTTTTCTGCAAAGGGACCTGGACGACTGATCCGTGTAAAGGAACGAATGAATGGGGCCATGTATCGTGAAATTTTGAGTGAAAACCTCCTTCCATCAGCAAGGGCATTGAAGATGAAACATGGCTGGGTCTTTCAGCATGACAATGATCCCAAATACACTGCCCGGGCAACAAAGGAGTGGCTTCGTAAGAAGCATTTGAAGGTCCTGGAGTGGCCTAGCCAGTCTCCAGATCTCAACCCCATAGACCATCTTTGGAGGGAGTTGAAAGTCCGTGTTGCCCAGCAACAGCCCCAAAACATCACTGCTCTAGAGGAGATCTGCATGGAGGAATGGGCCAAAATACCAGCAACAGTGTGTGAAAACCTTGTGAAGACTTACAGAAAACGTTTGACCTCTGTCATTGCCAACAAAGGGTATATAACAAAGTATTGAGATAAACTTTTGTTATTGACCAAACACTTATATTCCACCATAATTTGCAAATAAATTCATAAAAAATCCTACAATGTGATTTTCTGGATTTTTTTTCTCATTTTGTCTGTCATAAGTTGAAGTGTACCTATGATGAAAATTACAGGCCTCTCTCATCTTTTTAAGTGGGAGAACTTGCGCAATTGGTGGCTGACTAAATACTTTTTTGCCTCACTGTATGTGGCAGGGTCAACCGGAAATCACGGACTACAAAAAGAAAACCAGCCAAGTCACGGACACCGACATCTTGGTTCTAGACAAACTAAACACCTTCTTTGTCCGCTTTGAGGATAATACTGTGCCACCGTCCTGGCCTGCTAACAAGGACTGCGCCCCCCCCCCTCTTCTCCGTGGCAGACATGAGTAAAACATTTAAGCGATTGATTGATTGATTGATTGCTTCTGTGGGCAGGTGTCTTTTATACAGGTAACAAGCTCCCTTTAAGAGTGTGCTCCTAATCTCAGCTGATTACCTGTATAAAAGACACCTGGGAGCCAGAAATCTTTCTGATTGAGAGGGGGTCAAATACTTATTTCCCTCATTAAAATGCAAATCAATTTATATAACATTTTTAACATGCGTTTTTCTGGATTGTTTTGATGTTATTCTGTCTCGCACTGTTCAAATAAACCTACCATTAAAATTATAAACTGATCATTTCTTTGTCAGTGGGCAAACGTACAAATCAGCAGGGGATCAAATACTTTTTTCCCTCACTGTAAGAATGATGTTCATTGAATACAACTCAGCATTCAACAGCATAGTACCCTCCAAACTCATCAAATAAGTCATTCTCTCTACTATTATTCTGACATTTCACATTGTTAAAATAAAGTGGTGATCCTAACTGACCTAAGACAGGGAATTTTTACTAGGATTAAAAGTCAGGAATTGTGAAAAACTTAGTTCAAATGTATTTGGCTAAGGTGTATGTAAACTTCCGATGACAACTGTGTGTGTGTTTGTGTATGTATTGTACGTGTTTAAATCCTTGCAAACAAAAGAGGTGAAAATGTTTATTTTTTAATTGTAAGGGTGGACACACAGATATGCATGCACTAACACACACACAAATAGCTGTTTTCACATGTTGAGCTTAAATTTCTCATGTGAAACCATATTTTTCCATGTATTCAATTTAGATGTTAAAAGCTTTCCATGTGAATATCGAATATGCACTTCATCATGTGAAAAATCACAAGTTCACATATGAAAAATCTAAATTGCAGTTTCACATGTAAGAAACATTCACAAGTGAAAATCTAACTTTTACATTTAGAATTGAAAGTTCAATGTGACGTAAGGTATTGTATTGATGTTTATCACCTTTTTTGATCACAAGGAACTTGTGAAAATATGTAATATTATAGGCCAATTGAATATGAAAAAAAAGCAATTCTTTACACACAAAAAAACTACTAAAGAAGAGATGATGCAAAACAACTGCCTGTATCTCATGAAAGAGAAAAGAATCAGAGAGCTATGGTTTAAAAGTTGATCTTGTACAAATTTGTGTTAGCCGTCTTGGTCAAATTAATGTCAAGACCTCGGATTCTCGGTTTCTAATCCTGACAGTTACAAAAGCACACATGTGAAATTTACATCACGTGACAACATGTGTCTGAGTCATGTGAACAATTAATGTGAAAAATCCATGTAAAAATTCACACGTGTCCGGAAATCATGTGTCTGACTCGGGAAAATTCCACATGCAAAAAAATATATATACACACACGTGTCCTAAAACCACTTGTTCTTCTGACATGGACTTTTTTCATGCTTTCTTTTGTATGGGCAGGGAATTTTTTATTGGTATTCTCTGGCTATGAGGCCACACCGACAGTGGGACCTCAGAGAGCAGCAGAGACATGAATACTTTAGCATGTAGCTACCCACCACTTTGACTCTGCATGACAGAACATGCCCAGCACTGGACGGGAGAGAGAGAGAGAGGTTGAGAGGGACAGAATGATAGGATGATAGATCATTAAAATAACACACACACTGTACACATTTTGCCCTTCGTCCCTCTGTACTGTGAGGTCCCTGCAGCCTACGCTACCACAGTCTGCGTTGAACCGCCTCATCACAACACATTTCTCTGCACACCAGTGGAGGGTCTCAAGACAGATACACAGAAGTACGCACACACAGGGAAAAAAAATCGAACAGAAATTGCAATCCTCTCTTTCTGCCCGTGGAGAGCATTGGCCAGTACTCAGGGAAAAGAGTGGTTGCCGGGCAACGGGTTGTGGTTGCCATGGTGAATTTAAGTGGAACAGCTGGTCCAATCAGCATAAAGTGCGGGCAGGCGGGGGCAGAGCCAGCCAGGCTCATGCCAACACACACAGGAAGGAGAGAGACACTGCTGACTGAGGAATGCAGGATGGGGGGATGACAGCGAGAAGAGGATGATAAAGAAGAAGGGAGGAAATGTTTGACTATTTATGACAAGAGAGAACAGAGGACTAAAAAGAAGACAGGCTATACAGGAAAAGAGATGTAAGGAATGGTGAGGAATAAAATGAGGACTAAATAGTATATATGAGAGAAAGTGTGAGAAAGGGACAGAGAGAGAGAGATAAAGGTCAGGGCAGGAGACATGGGACATAATAGAGGACATAATAGGAAAGGCCTGTGGACAGTGGAGGATAGAGGTGACTAGACGAGAAGAGGAAAACAGAAAAGGAGTGACTGGATGAAAAAAGGAAAACTGTCAGTCAACAGTTATTCCCCTTTAGATCGGGGCTTTCTAGAATAATCAGGAGCACTACACCTGAGGAGAAATGCTGATTAATTAATTCATTTCATGTTAAGCACATGGTAAAAATGGCAACAGGATGTTATTTTATTTTCACACATAGAATGGCTGTTCTTTTGTGACTATAGGTTTGCAGACTAGAGAGACATTATCTACAGTACGTTTTCCATGTCCTGTGTTAAGTGCGGGTGGTAGGAGATGGGCAAGGAGTGCATGGGGGGAAGGGATGATGGCTGTATGTATGCATGGGGGCAGGGAATGAAGAGGATGGCAGGCAGGGTAATGTTGTGACTGATTTGGCTAGCTAAGCCTGAGGGGAATCACATGGTTGGTTCATCTGAAGAGACAGGCGCTGCGCACACATACTCTTCTCTCTACACTACTCCATTCCACTCGTGTTGGCTGCAAGCAGGACTAAATATTCCATTGGATTCAGAATATGATATTCTATTAAACTATTTCACTACAAATTTCACAGAGAGGTCGAGTGAAACAACAACATTAAGATAATTTAATCAGACGATGTGATCACACACAACTCATGCAATGCTCCATGGTTTTTCTCTCTCTTTGGGGAAACTGGTTCAAGGCCTTGTTAATTAGTGCACAATTCCCCAAAGGAATCCCCTCTCATCACATCATACACACACTTTCTAATTTCTGTTACTGTAAAACTCAAAAGAAATGGTGAGCATTTCTCGTTATGTCAAGAAACTAACATGGCCAGATGTCTGATATGTGTGTCTGCTATAGCTGGTATTGGATTCACTGTTTCCATCACAGCTGCCAATCCCTATCTGATAGATTGAAATCAGGCTTCTGAGATTGATGTGTAGGCCAGAACACACACGGAAACAGGGACATGAGGTGACCCCCAAGGGCGATCTTCTGGAGAGAGATTGTCCGCTCTCCACTCAACATACAGGGTGACACACACTGAGGATGACACACAGAGACAGAGATATACACAGACGTAGACAGACACAAGTAGACACAGTCAAAACACAACCAAAACTTTTAGGGCGCACACACACGCTCTTCAAAGATGACACACACTCCGAGTTCCACGCTTCAGCAAGCACAGAGGAGATGAACAGAGGGCTCAGTTGTTCATCAGCAGCCTGATCAGTCCTTTCTATGGCCAGAATATACAGGGTGGCCTCCATTTTCTCACCAAGGGAATTAGAATTACTGGATATTGCAGAAGAATATTCAATTATTTTTCTACAACTGTTCCTGTAATAATACATAACATCCTGTACGAGTCCGAATGGACAGATTACAATACACTGTATGAGTCAGAATGGACAGATTACAATACACTGTATGAGTCAGAATGGACAGATTACAATACACTGTATGAGTCAGAATGGACAGATTACAATACACTGTATGAGTCAGAATGGACAGGTTACAATACACTGTATGAGTCCGAATGGACAGATTACAATACACTGTATGAGTCCGAATGGACAGATTACAATACACTGTATGAGTCATAATGGACAAATTACAATACACTGTATGAGTCAGAATGGAAAAGTTACAATACACTGTATGAGTCATAATGGACAGATTACAATACACTGTATGAGTCAGAATGGAAAAGTTACAATACACTGTATGAGTCAGAATGGACAGGTTACAATACACTGTATGAGTCCGAATGGACAGATTACAATACACTGTATGAGTCATAATGGACAAATTACAATACACTGTATGAGTCAGAATGGACAGATTACAATACACTGTATGAGTCAGAATGGACAGATTACAATACACTGTATGAGTCAGAATGGACAGATTACAATACACTGTATGAGTCAGAATGGACAGATTACAATACACTGTATGAGTCAGAATGGACAGATTACAATACACTGTATGAGTCAGAATGGACAGATTACAATACACTGTATGAGTCAGAATGGACAGATTACAATACACTGTATGAGTCAGAATGGACAGATTACAATACACTGTATGAGTCAGAATGGACAAGTTACAATACACTGTATGAGTCATAATGGACAAATTACAATACACTGTATGAGTCAGAATGGACAGATTACAATACACTGTATGAGTCAGAATGGACAGATTACAATACACTGTATGAGTCATAATGGACAAATTACAATACACTGTATGAGTCAGAATGGACAGATTACAATACACTGTATGAGTCAGAATGGACAAGTTACAATACACTGTATGAGTCATAATGGACAAATTACAATACACTGTATGAGTCAGAATGGACAGATTACAATACACTGTATGAGTCAGAATGGACAGATTACAATACACTGTATGAGTCAGAATGGACAGATTACAATACACTGTATGAGTCAGAATGGACAGATTACAATACACTGTATGAGTCAGAATGGAAAAGTTACAATACACTGTATGAGTCCGAATGGACAGATTACAATACACTGTATGAGTCCGAATGGACAGATTACAATACACTGTATGAGTCAGAATGGACAGATTACAATACACTGTATGAGTCAGAATGGACAGATTACAATACACTGTATGAGTCAGAATGGACAAGTTACAATACACTGTATGAGTCCGAATGGACAGATTACAATACACTGTATGAGTCCGAATGGACAGATTACAATACACTGTATGAGTCAGAATGGACAAGTTACAATACACTGTATGAGTCAGAATGGACAGGTTACAATACACTTCCTTGACCATAGCAATGGCCTATCCTATATTTGATATTTTGTACTAAGAAAAGTAGGCTGCACCAACATAAAGCTAACATTTGATTATATATATTATATGGATAATCTATTAGTTCATATTAGTTCATATCATCAACGCTTATGCATCCTTCACTCATGCTGCCAAACATACCCTTGTAAAACTGACTATCCTACCGATCCTAGACTTCGGCGATGTCATTTACAAAATAGCCTCCATTACCCTACTCAATAAACTGGATGCAGTCTATCACAGTGCCTTCCATTTTATCACCAAAGCCACATATACTACCTACCACTGGGACCTGTATGTTCTCGTTGGATGGCCCTCGCTTCATACTCATCACCAAACCCACTGGTTCCAGGTCATCTATAAGTCTTCGCTAGGTAAAGTCCCCCCTTATCTCAGCTCGCTGGTCACCATAGCAGCACCCACCTGTAGCACGCGCTCCAGCAGGTATATCTCTCTGATCACCCCCAGAACCAATTCTTCCTTTGGCCGACTCTCCTTCCAGTTCTCTGCTGCCAATGATTGGATCGAACTACAAAAATCTCTGAAACTGGAAACACTTATCTCTCTCACTAGCTTTAAGCACCAGCTGTCAGAGCAGCTCACAGATTACTGCACCTGTACATAGCCCACCTATAATTTAGCCCAAACAACTACCTCTTTCCCTACTGTATTTATTTATTTGATTTATTTTGCTCCTTTGCACCCCATTATTTCTATCTCTACTTTGCACATTCGTCCACTGCAAATCTTCCATTCCAGTGTTTTACTTGCTATATTGTATTTACTTTGCCACCATGGCCTTTTTTTTGCCTTTACCTCCCTTATCTCACCTCATTTGATCACATTGTATATAGACATATTTTTCTACTGTATTATTGACTGTATGTTTGTTTTACTCCATGTGTAACTCTGTGTTGTTTGTGTCACACTGTAACGGTTCTAGTCTGTCGTTGGAGAAGCGGACCAAAATGCAGCGTGGTGGTTATTCATGTTCTTTAATGAAATGAACTAGACATGAAATAACGAACAAAACAAAGAACGACCATGAAAACCTATACAGCCTATCTGGTGAACACAAACACAGAGACAGGAACAATCACCCACGAAATACTCAAAGAATATAGCTGCCTAAATATGGTTCCCAATCAGAGACAACTATAAACACCTGCCTCTGATTGAGAACCACTCCAGACAGCCATAGACTTTGCTAGATACCTCCACTAAGCCACAAACCTGATACCTAACAAAACCCCAAGACAAAACACACCACAATAAACCCATGTCACACCCTGGCCTGACCAAATAAATGAAGACAAACACAATATACTTTGACCAGGGCGTGACAAGCCTGTGTATTGATAATTAAAGGAATAAAAAACAATGCATGTAGTTTGAGAAACCTTTATTAGCTGTGGGCAGCTTGAATAACTGATTAATTTCATAGAACAGCACCAAATATATGTTTAAGAAAAGGGATCTCTCGATTTTGAGACAATATATTTTGTATGTGCACAAAGTAAAACAACGGGTTTGTCCACACTTCGCCTGGTTTCTGAATCATGAATTCACTGGTAGCGGAGCAGAGTAAGGCCTGCATCCAGCCGTACACTTTAAGTAAAACAACGGGTTTGTCCACACTTCACAGGTTTCTGAATCATGAATTCACTGGTAGCGGAGCAGAGTAAGGCCTGCATCCAGCCGTACCGCTTTAAGTAAAACAACGGGTTTGTCCACACTTCACAGGTTTCTGAATCATGAATTCACTGGTAGCGGAGCAGAGTAATGCCTGCATCCAGCAACGTCACGCGACCTTTTTTTGACAGTTGTTTCAGTAAGCATGACAGGGAGAGAGAGGGGGAGAGAGCAAACTACACTGAACTAGTTTCAACTTCAGAGTTTCTGGATTTGGGGTTTTAAAAAGACAGGGATGGTTAGAAAGCAGAGAGAGCTCTGTCTGTCTGAGGTGTGAGAGATACTCTATATGTCCAGAGTTTAGTAGAATCTCTACAAAGCAGAGCCTGTGTCTATAGCTGATGGAATACCCTATACATGAAGCAACATTAAAGCTTCACACACACCACACACTCATACAAACATTCATGCCAAATCAGGAGTGAGGGAGAATCAGGCAGAGAGAGACAAGAAACAAAGAGTGGAAGCCAGAGAACGAGAGAGATCGAGAAAGCGGCAGAAAGCGAAAGCGTACAGAATTGAGTGTGGTTAGCTAGCTGTTAGCAGTGTTTCCCTCTCAGACGAGTCTTCAAACAAGTCCATAATGCCCCCTCTTAAAGGGAGTACTAGGATCTCCTCCAAAACTAACCAATTTAGAGTGGCCTGGGCTGGGCCCCCATGGGCAGTTGCCAAGTCCCCCTTCGTCCCTCCCTAACTGATCCACAGCCAGCCCTGGTGGCAGGCTGTACTCACACCTATTGTGTTTGTCCACTGAACCACAAACAAAAGCAGTTTATAGCACAATGAAACACCACGAGGAGGTATTAATTGAATATAATAGCCAGGAATAATTTGGATAATTTAACACCTTATAAAATGAGAGGAGAGAAAGGAGGAGAAAACATAGAAGGACTGAGGGAGAAATAAAGAAGACTGGAGAAAAGGGATGTATTTGCACACGTGCCATTGAGAAAGCCTCACTCTCACACACAAGCCCCCCCCCCCACACACACACCAACAACAACAACAGCAATAAAGTGTCAATATGACTGACATTGCTAGAAGATTGCAGTAAATATAAAAATGTGTAAATATAAAATAAACCCTCTATCAGTAAGAAGTGTTTTACCGAGAATAATAATTACAGACTCCAGATTATTACAATAAATAACCTCTTCCGAACTCACATCCATAGATCTCTATCACCATTTACCTTTTCTTCGCCCCACACCACTCCCTCGCGTCTCCTTCTCACCCATTTCTCTCCTCTCTAGTGAAGGGTCCAGGCCCTTGCTGGTATAATAATTGACACTTTGTTGTCCTATCACATTTATATCTACACTGTGTGCCTGGCAGGGAGGAACAATGGGAGAGCAGACAATAGAGGGATATCTATAGCTCTGAGAGCAGGACTGATAACCGCACAGCGCAGTCAATACAACCAATCATCCACTATAATCTCCTTGTGCAAGATTTAAACACTCCCCCAGACACTCCACTTTATATATTGCCATTTTAGGACAAAAATATATATTTTTATGTGAAGAGTAGCAGAGTATTCAGAAATTCATTAGTGGTTGGGCCTGCAGAAATGTGTGTGTGTGGGGGGGAAACAGCTCACTTCCTGCAATTCTACACATTTTGTCATTGGGAAGAGAGAAAATGCAGCATTTTAAAAGCTAATTAAAGCTATAATATACAGTTGAAGTCAGAAGTTTACATACACCTTAGCCAAATACATTTAAACTCAGTGTTTTTTTTACAATTCCTGACATTTAATCCTAGTAAAAATGTGTTACATCTGCAATGTGTGCACTTCTGATAAATTATGATTATACAGTTGAATTTGGAAGTTTACATACACCTTAGCCAAATACATTTAAACTCAGTTTCACAATTCCTGACATTTAATCCTAGAAACAATTCCCTGTTTAGGTCAGTTAGGATCACCACTATTTTAAGAATGTGAAATGTCAGAATATTAGTAGAGAGAATGATTTATTTCAGGTTTTATTTCTTTCATCACATTCCCAGTGGGTCAGAAGATTAAATACACACAATTAGTATTTGGTAGCATTGCCTTTAAATTGTTTAACTTGGGTCAAACGTTTTGGGTAGCATTCCACAAGCTTCCCACAATAAGTTGGTGTCACGAACGTCGTCAGGGAAATGACCGGACCAGGGTGCAGCGTGGTGAGCGTACATTTCTTTTTTATTTTGAATGTCGCCAACAAAAACAAGAAACAACAAAAACGACTGTGAACTAGGGCAATACAGGCAACTAACACAGACAACTAAGGTGACAAAACAAGCTGCCTAAGTATGATTCCCAATCAGAGACAACGATAGACAGCTGTCCCTGATTTAGAACCATACCCGGCCAAAACATAGCAATAGAAAACATAGAAATAAAGAAACTAGAATGCCCACCCTAGTCACACCCTGGCCTAACCAAAATGGAGAATAAAAGACTCTCTGGCCAGGGTGTGACAGTTGGGTGAATTTTGGCCCATTCCTCCTGACAGAGCTGGTGTAACTTACTCAGGTTTGTAGGCCTCCTTGCTCGCACACGCTTCTTCAGTTCTGCCCACAAATGTTCTATAGTAGAGGTCAGGGCTTTGTGATGGCCATGCCAATATCTTGACTTTGTTGTCCTTAAACCATTTTTTCCACAACTTTGGAAGTATGCTTGGGGTCATTGTCCATTTGGAAGACCCATTTGCGACCAAGCTTTAACTTCCTGACTGATGTCTTGAGATGTTGCTTCAATATATCCACATAATTTTCCTCCCTCATGAAGCCATGTATATTGTTAAGTGCACCAGTCCGTCCAGCAGCAAAGCACCCCCACAACATTATGCTGCCACCCCCATGCTTCACGGTTGGGATGGTGTTCTTCGGCTTGCAAGCGTTCCCCTTTTTCCTCCAAACATAATGATGGTCATTATGGCCAAACAGTTCTATTATTGTTTCATCAGACCAGAGGACATTTCTCCAAAAAGTACGATCTCTGTCCCCATGTGCAGTTGCAAACCGTAGTCTGGCTTTTTTATGGCGGTTTTGGAGCAGTGGCTGCTTCCTTGCTGAGAGGCATTTCAGGTTATGTCGATATATCGGACTCGTTTTACTTTGGATATAGTTACTTTTGTAGCTGTTTCCTCCAGCATCTTCACAAGGTCCTTTCCTGTTGCTCTGGGATTGACTTGCACTTTTTGCACCAAAGTACGTTCATCTCTAGGAGACAGAACGGGTCTCCTTCCTAAGCGGTATGACACCTGCGTGGTCCCAGGGTGTTTATACTTGCATACTATTGCTTGTACAGATTAACATGGTACCTGCAGGCGTTTGGAAACTGAATCATCAATCAAGGATGACCCAGACTTGTGGATGTCTATATAACATTTTCTGAGGTCTTGGCTGATTTCTTTTGATTTTCCATGATGTCAAGCAAAGAGGCACTGAGTTTGAAGGTAGGCCTTGAAATACATCCACAGGTACACCTCCAATTGAGTCAAATTATGTCAATTAGCCTATCAGAAGCTTCTAAAGATTAATTTAACATAATTTTCTGGAATTTTCCAAGCTGTTTAAAGGCACAGTCAACTTAGTGTATGTAAACTACTGACCCACTGGAATTGTGATCTGTCTGTAAACAATTGTTGGAAAAATTACTTGTGTCATGCACAAAGTAGATGTCCTAACCGACATGCCAAAACTATAGTTTGTTAACAAGAAATTTGTGGAATGGTTGAAAAAGAGTTTTAATGACTCCAACCAAAGTGTATGTAAACTTCCGACTTCAACTGTAGGTGTGTTGACTGCAGTAAGGGTCCTGGATGAACAGCTTTCTTGTTTACTAAGTGAACTAATAGAGGAGGCAGTGGCATGGTGCATATATTCATGGAACCGCAGTGACGTGCCTGCCACATGTTTCATCACTAGCACATTTTATCAAGGCTTTACACATGTTTCATCACTAGCACATTTTATCAAGGCTTTACACATGTTTCATTACTAGCACATTTTATCAAGGCTTTACACATGTTTCATTATGAGCACATTTTATCAAGGCTTTACACATGTTTCATTATGAGCACATTTTATCAAGGCTTTACACATGTGTCATCACTAGCACATTTTATCAAGGCTTTACACATGTCTCATTACTAGCACATTTTATCAAGGCTTTACACATGTCTCATTACTAGCACATTTTATCAAGGCTTTACACATGTGTCATTACTAGCACATGCCAAAAATACCCGTATGAATTACAATTCTACAAATTAAAGTGATGAATTGGACTAGTGCAGTCTAATTGTGTTATTTACATAAATCACATGATTTTCATTGCACCGATTTCTATTGTGACCTCATGTTCCCATATCTCAAGTGAGAGTTTTCCTGTTTCTTTACGTAGGTCCTCGTATTCCGTGGAGACAGACTGGGGTGACACAGGAAGTACAGTGTGAGGAGAGGACGTGGAGATGGCACTGCAGAAAGACACACATCTCCCTGTTTTCCCTGCTCTGCAGCAGGTCCAACTGGACATCGTGTGTGGGAAATAGAGGAAAACAATCACATATTATCATTACATATAATTTGGGGTATGGAAAGCAAAAATGAACTTTATTTTAAAATCATTGCTATGTGAAGACGTGATAGTAACTGAATTGGAGAGGAATAGGTTTGTTTTCCCTAACAATGTGAGGTGCTTAGAGACCTATAATGTAAATTATTATATAAATTCATTATATGTCATCATTTAAAATGTGGATTTCAATGCAGTGTAACAAACACTTGTCAACAGTCACACATTCTGTCGGTCTCTTGCTGCTCTCTAAAGGAGGAGCTTGTCCCAAACTTGACCACAGCTGTATGCAAAACCTCTCAGCTCTGACCTCTCAACTGGGGCCCTACCCAATCAGCGGGTGCGGGTCCATGTGCGCGTGTGCGTGTGTGTGTGTGTGTGTGTATTATTCACAATAGCTTAGAAACAAACATAACTCCCAACCATGTATTCACCTATGTTATTTTTATTTTCTAAACAACCCTGAAAAACACACATATGCCAAGGAAATGTGTACTAAAATGTATGGTTTCAGAGAACTTTTCATAAAAGCAACTTGAAGAACACAACCTTCCCGATATTTCTGATGTGTGTGCTAACGCCTCTAGTGCCTTGCCACTCCTCATCACAACATATAATCAAGTAAACATTCGTCAGGCTTTGTCATCTGTCTATACCCGCTTCTTACTCATAGGCTGAATGTTGATGTTTTGGACATAATGGGCACACACACTGAGAGAGAGGGAGACGTGCTGGGGGCTAAGATATGCATGGCTGTTATTTACTTCAGGAGAGGAGTAGGAGAGCCTGAAAACTTCTCTACTGATCTCATCTCTACATCAGCAGGAGGCCAACAAACAGAGGGAGGCTGCAAATTCAGTTTGCCTGCAAACACAACAAACACACGGACACAAACACACTGATACAGTATCACATAGCACACACATACACTGATTGGGCTGACAGTGAAATATAGAGAAAATGCATGGCATCAACAAACATTTCAATGTTTTCAGTCGTTTTCTATTTCTCTATGGTGGGGTGCATTGTGCTTTGAAAACCACATAACTACCCATGAATTTCATGTGAAGGAAAACAACAGTGTATATGTGTGTGTAACAATTATTATTATAGCAAACTAAAACTAATCATGAAAAAAATATTTTGTAAACTGATTTGAAAAATAAATCTGCTTGAAAAACTTTAAAAAACTATACTGAAACTATTACTTTGGACTCCCTCTACAATAACTACAATAAAATAACAACCATCATAGATTACGTTTAGTTTTAGTTTTTCTAAACTTTGGGCAAAAAAAACAAAAACAATTCAAGCTTCTGAATCTGTCAGGTAAATGCTGCCAGGTAATGTTTCAAATAGGCCTTGCTTGTGCATCAGTATCACAAGCTATCTAGTCTGTCTAGACAGATGTGTTGACTCCCACAATGTACCAATCAATATTCCAGCATACACATCTGTACAAGTACCTGTATCAGTTGGAACAGATAGAAGGAGCCGGAACAGGGAAGACTGTCACTGCCTTATCCGTTGACGTCACCACCTATCCACTTGTAGTAGCTAGCTAGCGATATGAAGAACGCAGAGGTTATTTTTAATGAGCGCATTTCGCAAGTGGCTAGTTTGCATCCTCGACCTTCACTAAAACCACAGCAAAGGTTTTGCCTGCACATTTAGGTTTTGAATCATTCTGAGATGTGTGCCTCAATGACTGTATATGAATGAACATATGACATACCACCTACTGGGGAGCCAAGCCCCCCCCCCCCCCACAAAAAAATATGTATTATATAATTTATTTTTGTACTTATAGTTTTATGCTCTCTACTTGTCAGTATTCCAAACAGGACATTATTTGTCTTTTTACCTAAACATGCAAACACCATCAGATTTAATTCATAGCAAGCAGTGCCAGGGGTTAGTCAGATTTTATTAAATATAACAGAACCAATGATCTATATAAACCCTGGATTGCTGATGCTATGTATTGGCCTTTGAGAGGCTTTGAAGCCACTGGTCGGCCATATTGGCATTCCCCTGTAGGAGCAGTCCACCACAGGAATTTATGGAATTATACAGTATTTCAAATAAATGTTTCAAGGACAAAATTACATGTATTTCAATATTTTTGTTGTTGTTGTAGTAGGGACAGTAACATTAGTCATCTCAAAAAAGTATACTTTACTTAAAGTATACATATTATGTGTTAACTCACAATATAATTTCAAAGTACGCATTAAGGTGTTTATAATAGAATAAATGTGTCAAAATCGAATGTAGACATTAATAAATGTGTTTCAATAGCTTCACAATGGTGGGGGAGTGTCAAGATGGAGGCACGGTGGTTTCAACACAGCGCCCCCTATCAGTCATCTATTGTATATATAAATCATTGAACAGAACAAATGACCTGGAATGACATTCACTATCACGGGATGGGTTGCCAAAAATAACTAACTGAAAGCCACACCCCTAATAAGCCATGAATTGGAATGCATTGAGGCATGTCACTGTGCTTCTATGGCTATATGCACCATGCCACTGGTGATTAGTTCATTTAGCAAATAAAACAGCTCATCATCCAGTGCCTTTATCACAGTCAACACACCTATATTTTAGCTTTAAGTAGCATTAAAAATTCTACAAAAAAAGTATAGAATAGCATAAGATGAACTATAGAGCACATTCTTCTCTGGGCCCCATGGCCCAGTAGAATTGCAGGAAGTTAGCTATCCAAGACTGCAGGAAGTTAGCTGTCCAAGACTGCAGGAAGTTAGCTGTCCAAGACTGCAGGAAGTGAGCTGTCCAAGACTGCAGGAAGTTAGCTGTCCAAGACTGCAGGAAGTTAGCTGTCCAAGACTGCAGGAAGTGAGCTGTCCAATACAAATATTTTTATAAAACTAAAACTTAATAAAAGAGGTATAAATCAAGTCGGACAACTAACTGAAAGTAAACTAATACAAAATAAAAGTAATATCAAAACATTCTGGATGAGATAGGAATGCTGGATGAGAGCTAGACTTTGAAGGGAGGTAAGTTGTGCTTGTGTTTTTCTCTGAATGGCTGACATGCAGGCTTTGCATGCAAACTCACCTCAGCACTGGAGTTGTGTTAGCTCCCTGACCCTGAACCCTTTCATTGCAATGCCACAAAGGTTCTAAACTCATTTTTGTTTTGAGTGCTTTTACAACCAGCAGCAATGATTATCTATGAGGCCATTTAGTGTACCCAATTATTCACTCTGTCTTTTCCTGTTCAACCACTTCAGCGGTATAGCAATGCATAAATAGCCAATCAAATGCTATCAAATGGTATCAGAACACTCTAAATGAATATCTCCATACTGCAATTCATTTCTGAAGGAGGCCAACATTAATATTGACATGTGTCAGTCAAGTGGTTCAAACGGAGTGCTATCAATATACACACAACAAATGACCACTGGATTACAGAATGAGTGAGTGAGTGAGTGAGTGAGTGAGTGAGTGAGTGAGTGAGTGAGTGAGTGGTGAGTGAGTGAGTGAGTGAGTGAGTGAGTGAGTGAGTGAGTGAGTGAATGGGGTTCACTCACAGCTCAGCCCACCACTGGAGTGCATGGTTTGACCAGGTGTTTGTTATTTTGCCAATTACCAATTCAACTATTTCTCAGTGAGGACGGAGAGAGTTAGTGAGGCCGGGCCCCTTGCATTCAAATCACCGGCTGGCTGCATGATCTTGAAGGACAGTTTACTAGGCCCCTTGGATTGTTCATTGAACAATGGATTATTTTGTGAAGGTGTTTCTCTTTCGATCCGTGGACAATATTAGAGGGCCCTTCTGGCCTGAACTTTAGTAATGTTTGCAAAATTATACCTCTCTATATATGCCTCTGCAAACAAGTTCAGAGTCTTGTGCAGGTTCAAGGTTAAAATAAAATTATACCTCTCTATATATGCCTCTCCAATCAAGTTCAGAGTCTTGTGCAGGTTTAGGGTTAAAATAAAAATTATGAAACGGTGTGTTAATTGTATAACGCTGCTTTGGTGGTAGAATAAGCGCACCGTAACAGACCCTATGACAAAATAAATGTGTGTTGTCGATTTATTATGGATTTGACCGCGCATTTGTCATGTATTTTTCGATTACATCTACAATGACTCAGCTTACATCTACATTGACAAAAACTATCCCATTGTTTACGTACTGCAAATCAAATCCAAAGTAAATGTCTACACGTGCAGAAAGACGAACTCAACTAAGTGAACACACATAAATAATCAACATGCACAAGTATTTCTGATTGTCATATGAATGAATATGTGCTGGAATAGAACGTTGGACTTGCTCTCTCTGTATAGGTCTGTATATATGTTGACTATGAGGGACTATAGGCTGCGTGTAACGAGCTTTTCTGCGCAGTCCTGAACACCAGGGAGTAACGATGACTTCTCCCTCCCCTGGTTGAAAAGGCCCATAAGCAGGGACCCAGCTGTGCCTATCCGGTCCTTCAACAGAGTGTCGGGAATTGGTATGATTTCCATGGAAAGTAGGCCTTTCACCCGGGGCGTCCACA
Organism: Oncorhynchus masou masou; assembly: GCF_036934945.1. Lineage (NCBI taxonomy): Eukaryota > Metazoa > Chordata > Actinopteri > Salmoniformes > Salmonidae > Oncorhynchus > Oncorhynchus masou. Next base: position 43,315,655 of record NC_088228.1, read on the forward strand.
TTTCGTTTATGGTTTTCTTTTAATCAATATGTAGGCCGATAGAGCTAAATGTCACTGAACATTTGGAGTATATAATAATCAACGCAAATGTTTATAGGCGATTTTAATGAATGCGTGTTGCGTCTGTTATTGTTATGCCTATTATTAGTATCCTCATATTTGTCGTTAACATCATTTATATTTTACCAACATTGTTTTCACAGCTTTGTTTATCGTGTGATAGACCTAGGCTATGCCATAGCCTACTTTTAAACGAGCAGTGAGGCTGCTCATTAGAGAAAAGTGCTGCAGAATTATCTCCAATTAACAAGCTTGTGAAGGCATATTTAGGAATATTCAAAGTTGTACAGTCAAATGTCTTTAAGTGATATCTTATCAATGGTTAGTCAATAGATTTTTAACTTTTGTGTTTATTTCAAAATTAATCTCAGTTTAATGAATCTATATATAGACGTATATGTATTTATTTATGCTGTAATGCCCAATCCAGGTGTTCCAGCTGTCTACTGAACTGATAAACCCTTTTGTCGTGTTTGTAACCTCAAATACACAACTAAACAATAAATTCAAGTTTAAAGTTTGATGCTGGCTGTAGGCCTAATCCATGTTCGTGAACATTACCATATGTATCAGTACGCGCACACCTTTAGCTGCGACATGAGAGTCGACATCCACAGTGGATAAAGTAGATCTGACAGTATACAGACAATACACATTTGATACCGGCAAACAGCTCAACCACAAAACAGGCTTTGCCTAAAACACACACACCTACCAGCCACCCACTCATTCGGTAGTAGTCTACTCTGCGCATCTTCGTACTGCCTACAACCAAATAAAGGTTAAACGAACGAGAGGGAGGATACCCAAAGGATATGGACTATACAAATTATTGTATATTTTCACCCTAAATCTTAAGTTTAAGGGATACATACTTAAAAATACTTCAACATACGCATGTCATATTATCTCAAACACAGGCGAACACTTTCCAAGCGTACTCTCAAAGTGCAGGGGCCGCAGCGCGCGCAACTGGGGCCGACTCCCCTCTCTCTTTTGTTGGGGGCTATTGCGGGGGGCTGCATGTTGGGATTGGGGGTGTAATGAGGGGGCTGCGACACCCCGATGGGGTGCATTTGCTATCCAAAGACCGTTAGGCAGAGGCTGAATGAATGAGGACAGAATGTCATTGTAATGCACCGGGACAACTCCCCCTTCATTCAGCCTTTGAATGTGGAGGCCGAGCAACCATGCAGCGAGGAAGAGAGACGAGATAGAAAACATTCCCGGCCACATTTGGACGTCTCTCTCTCTATTTTCCCCTCGCCGTGTCCGGAAGACAACAAGTGTTTTTTTTTACACTGTCAAAAACAGTGTGCCGTTTTTCTTTCTGGAGGGGATATGGCGATACATCGTCGCTGAACGCAATGAAGAGCGTAAAAAAAGAGCGGTGAAGGATTGTTGGAGCTTCGCAGCACGGTTATGTTTAAGAACAGGAGAAGTATCTGTGCGGACTGATTGAAATTCCCGTCTCAGGAGTATTAGGCTTGTTTTTAAAGGACCTTATTATTTTCCTCTTTAGCCAATACACATTTTATTGTTTTTATTGTGGATACCGCCTTTTCCCAAGCATTGGTAAAAAATGCAGCATTTGAATTAGATTGGAGACGAAATTCTGGCACAAAACTGCAATAGAACAGTAACGATATTAAGTGGACCTGAAATCTCTTTTAGGTTAGGATATGTAGATTCGGTCGTGGTTGAAACAGTAGCCTGAAATAGATCCTTAACAACATACATTTGAAAATACAACATTTTCAAATATATAGCCTCGATAATTGATGGTAAAGCGCTTCGCTCTTTGTTCAAGCGAAAGTGGGTGGTAGAAGAGAGAGAGGGACGTGTGTGTGTGTGTGTGTGTGTGTGGTGGTGGGAGGGGGGGCATTTGAATACACCATGACATTTTCGTCTGTGATAGCTAGCAATCGATATATTCCGGGGATTTTAATTCGGTGCGATAGGCTATACATTAAAATGTATCATCTTCGGCTTTGTTCAAACGAAATATCATTACCTCACACCAAATTGTGTTATTATGAAATAAGAACATAGCTGTATCCTGCACTCAAAAACGAGTCTATAATATTCATAAGAATTGCCGAATTGTTATCAGTTTGGCTATTATCAAAATGATATGTGTGCATGGGGACAAATTATTTAGAATTGCATTCAGACATGTGGTTTTCAAATTGGGCCGAAATGTTGACATCTTTGGCTTATATCTTTAGATAGGCCTATAGGCTACTCTTTGCTAATATATAGACCTACAAACTAGACCTTTAAAGACGCATTTCGGCTATTTTTGAACTTTTTCTGTTGAACAACAATATCCCAAATATAAATAGGGCTACAGTAATGTACACTCACTTAAAGGTAAAACTATACTTTTTAAATAGCGTTTTTTTTTCACTACTGCAAACTTCAAGGAGTTGATCTGACGTGTCCTCGGCCTCCTCGGAAAGTGACGTTTCCGCAAGCAAGAGGAGGTGTACACTTTGTTAAGTAAATCAGGTGATAAATTAGGTGAAAATGAGACTGGAGTGCTGTGTGTTTAAACAAAAACAACACACAGGCTTATATCAAGGACAGCAAAATTTGTTAGGCCTAATAGCTACATTCGTGAATTCGAAGCCTAAAATTAGCCTTTATAGTTATACACGGTCCAAACACCAGCGTAGTTTTTCTCCGTATCAACACCAGATGTAGCTAATATTATATCATAGCAGTCCTCCTCTTTTAATATCAAAATAATAGACTAGCATATGGTAACTCGGGGTAATTACCCCCCCCCCCCCTCCTTCAGAACAATGCCCAATTGCTGACACAAAAAAAAGCAATGTTTGGTAAAAAAAAAAAATTAAGTACACTATGTGGATAATGGTCTTGCTTAGGCAAACAAACTATTTTATGAATGGAAATAAGCGGCTACACTTGACACATTCTTAGCGGCATTTTCCCAAGTACCTGGGTAACTAAAAATAAAATCCAGAATTAAGGCTATAGGCTATAGGCTTGCACTTACTGTAGAAGTAGGGTACCGTAATCACCCCCTCCTAATTGTCAGGTTTATATTCCCTGTTTAATCTCAAAAGGAGCCATTTTAGTTCAAGGCCAAAGAGAGGCGTGTTACATGTTGGAACACAATGACCATGGTAAATGTGTTATATATGGGGTTGATAGGACAACGTTGTTATTGTTATCTAATGCAGCAGACATAAATAGATTGGGAACACTACAGTAGGCTAGGCCTATGCGTCACCGACGTAATCATTGTGTAGGCAGGCTACGTGTGCTAACGCTGCGGTGCAGAATGTCAGCCGCGTGGTTTCAAGGACATTGTTGCTGATGAGGATTTGGTTAATGGGGGGAGAGAACTTGGGCCCGGGCCATGACGTCATTGTGTGCCGATGTAATCCTTTTGCGCTGAGTCCAATCAGCAGAGGCTCACGGTTGTCTGGGATGGGAAGAGAGAGGCGCGCTCTAATCAGCGAGACTGGTGGGGCAGGCACCAGTGGTTCCGTGCAGTGCCGAGGAAAGGTCCAGATTAAAAAAGTAACAGAGAAAGAACGGGTTCCAGTCCTCCACAGGCACCAACGGAGTGCCCGATTTGCCGGGGAGAGAGGACACCGATGGCACGCGCTGGGTTCTAACCTCTTTTTTCAATGGAGAAGAAAATACATGATGTATTTTTAGAGACGTGAAGAAAATTGCTTTCTTGAATTCCGAGATGCCCAAATAGGGAAAAGCTTTGTAACGCATGCGGCCAAAATGCTTAAAGATTCATATTTGTATGTAATCATACTATAATGTATATATACATATATATATAGCCTGTCAACAGAATGAGAGGGAAGAGCCATCCAGCGTTTCAGCGGAGTGCGTTTGTAACGGACAAGTGGAGGAAGTGCATCTCAGCTATGCTTCGAGCGCATTCCTATTTCCATCACCGCACAATGGGATGTACATCAGTTGAAACAAATAGCGTCTTTGTGATACACCATCTAATAGCATTTGTCTATGAGGACAAGCCATAGGCGGCTTTTGTTTTTGTCGTTTTTTGATGTACAGAGAGATGTCGTTTTGAACATGGACAGCCAACAACAGATGCGTAAAGGCGAACAGCTGCTAAAAAAACTAGAGCAGAAATGTCACTGAGCTATTAAGCTTTATGACAGATGGATAGCATTATCCAGTCTGCAGTGGCGTATGGAGTCGGTGTTGCGCTGTTGCCTTTGTTAGTGTGTGCATATAAATGCTATAGTGGAATGTGATGGTGCGTTTCGACGAAGAACATGGATACGACTGAAGTCGTGTAGGATTTCAATCACAGTGGTCGGGGCAGTGAGTTGGTTAAGGATTGTTTGTTTGTGTCTGTCTGTCTGTCTGTCTGTCTGGCTGGCTGGCTGGCTGTGCGTGTGTGCTCGTGCATATAGTGTTTGGCGTGCTATGATCCAAGTCCAAGTTTTGCATGTCCTCCTTGCTTCTTTCAGTGCCACGAAGTTGGGTGTAGGTTCGGGTTTCGACATTCCAGTTTACGTATCCACGGAGGGTGACCAGTTTTCGTATCTTTGCGGGGTGGTGTCGTCATGAAGGGTTATCACTCTGCGTGTTCACGGCGGACCTTGATTTAATGTCCATACAATTAAGGCACGCGGTGAATGCCAAGAGAGGAATCTACACAGCATCGAGTTCACTGATATATGCATTCACTCAATCTGCATTACGCGTTGACGACACTAACCTTTCCATATTCATAATGTAAGCATTGACATCATCTTTGAGCGTTGAGATTACAGGTGTTTGTGTGTGTGTTCACTCTTGAGTGCATGCGCAATGCGTAAAGTGGGTGGTGTTGGTGGCTTCTGGCTCTTAGCAAATTCATAGATTTTACATCTATATCCAAACCAGACCTGCGTTGAGTTTATTACCTGACTGAATACAAAACCAGACCTGCATTGATTTTATTACCTGACTGAATACAAAACCAGACATGCGTTTAGTTTATTACCTGACTGAATACAAAACCAGACCTATTAAATCTCAACTCCATTTAAATAATGTGTTTGTACATTTCTATGAGCATATAATAATGTCTGCAGACGCAGGTCTGTTTCTTGGCTAAAACTACAAGGCCCCGCAGTGATGAAGCATTGATGGAACTGCAACCCTAAGCCTTCATGAGGCGTTGGCGTTTCTTTACTTTTATATTTTTACATTCTTGTCACTGTCCCAAAATATTACAATACGCAACAGATTCAACATATATATTAACACACAATGAAATAGCCAAACTGACAACGAAGTGAATTAAAACAACACATTGTTTTCGACTCCCCGGGGCCTTTGTGGTTAGGCTACCGCCATAACGCCTTGTCATGAGCGTTCCCGAGTCAATGCCACCTATAGGAACCATATTGACAAGGAATATCACTGGAGGGAGCTATAGGCTTGATTGTATAAATGCTATGTAGCCTCGGCCAACTCAAATACGGACTATTCAAAAATGACTCCGACCTTAAGTTTTTCTATAAAACAATTGCCTAGCAGCAACAAAACAACAACAAATAGACATACATACAATGTAGACCTATTATATAATTGCAGCAGGCCTCCGAATCACCAATAATAACTTTACTGGACCCAATATCATATAGGCATGTTTGATAGAGAAGACAGTTCCGAGGATATGGATACTTGAGATATTCTGAATGATTGAAAGTGTTATCAAGATCGCTCAGGTAAGTAGTTGGTTGTATCAATAGTGAAATATATATTCTGATTAAAATGTCCGAATATGTTTTACAACGTCACGTTGTTCTAATTATTTTCTACGTTAGGTCCATATGTAGCCTACACGTGGAATGTTTTGTTCGATATAAGCAATAAATGAGTGCAATAGGCTATTATTTCATTGTCTGTGTGATTTTGTTACAACTTAGGAAAGGGGGGAGGTTTCAGTTAAATAATGATCTAAAATAGGAATACCGGTATAAAGTGCGTATGTGACAACGATTCGAGCAACACAAGACATTAGGCCTATCAAGATCACGTAGTAGGAATGTCTAACGAATTGAGATTTCCTCAGTGGGCTGGTCTAACCATAGTGTATCAGGACCATGGAGAGCTCCCGCCAGGTTGCGTGGATGAATTTAGCAATATAACGTTTACCATAGGTCTAGCCTAGGAATAACATGATAAAAGGGCTGATAAAAAGTCATCCCGTCTTGGTATTTCAGTTAGGCCTATATAACATATATTGTAGCCTATGATCATGCTGGACAGCTAGGAGACTTACCTAGACCTAGCCTGCTTAGTCCCGTCGCTGTCTAGGGAGCAGACAGGCCGACGACTCCTCTCAATCTCACTGTTCTGGGCGGTCTTCTCAACCCAATGGCGGATCTGCAGCGGAAGCCTTGTTTAGATTCATTCACGTAGACCTGTGTCTATATCATGCTGATGTTAGGCTACAATTCATTGTCCCTCTTGAACCAGCAACTAAATAAACGTACATCTCGTGAATACAGTGTTGATTTTAGCATTTAAATCTTGGTGGGGCAACCCCGAAAACATTTGGGATGCATGCCAGCAAAGCCACTTCACAACACTAAACAATACAATAATTGCACTATAACGGTGACAAACGGTTCCCACAATCTGTTAGGGCCTACATAAACCTGCAGAGTCCCAACAGCAGTCACAACACCTTACCACTGCTACACCTGTCTATTAAGCAGAGCCTTGTCTGGCAGTGAAACAGTTCATTCAGCCTAATTTACTACCTTTTAAAAAACATAGCTGATATGGCTGACTTGTTTAAACAAATGTGGTTTCTACTGTCAATTGAGATGTACAAACTATGGCATAAGGGGACAACAAGCGGATAAGAGGCACACCGTGATTTAGACTAACACATCAATGAGCAAGCGAGGTCTGATGTAGTCAATATAATGTACAGTGACATAATTCAGAACATGGGCCATTCTTACAGTATTCTCCCTGTACACCAAGTCATAACAGTAGGATAAATAAAGGGGACATATAAGCAGTCAATGAAAGCTCTTACAATATTAGATCATTACATTTCTCTAAAACAGACTATATGCTACAAGTCCACCATCAACTCAGAACAGTAGGTGAAATTAAGAGGTAAAAATTAACCAAATGTTTAAGGTGAGGCACATGGGCTACTAACAGCTTACTACACAACATACACTTAGTGTTACTTTCTTTGCTACAGTTTACATGTCTCCCTGGTATATTACATCATTTATGCAGCAGCATACAATACATTTTTGGAATCACCTTGTGCCGTGCTCACTTGAACAGCAAGGTGGCGAGGCGGTCCTTCGTGGGCAAATTTTGTCATCCAAATTTCTCATCAAAATCTGTCATTCTCTGGATTTATGGTGCTTTCAAGACAACTGGGACATTTTTAAAAAGTTGAATCATGATGAGGTCAGTGATCTTCAAGTCGTAGCTCTAGAGAAAGGCACCAGCTCCCGATTTACAATTCCGAGTTGGATGAAAGTTCAAAACGTATTTTCCCAGTAGTAGCTCATTTTTCCTGAGTTCCCAGTTGTCTTGAAGCCAGATTTTGCAGTAATGAGTTACCAGTTGTTTTGAGCGCAGCATAAATAATGCTTCATTGACAGCATGTTTATAATTTTAAACTAGGAAAATGCTTGCAGTTAGCCACTGACTCCTTACAAACCACTCATTGTTGAATTTGAGATTTCTAACTTGTTGTGTAATGTTTATGTCCAATGGCCGATGACCACCGATACGTTTTATCTATAATTCCTCTTCATATGACAAGGATTTAAAATAATTTGCCAGTAGATTGTCGACTTGATTCAAGATGACGTCTGCCAGCTAAGATGTTGAATGTGTGATGTTGACGTGATCAGTCCAATCAAAGCTACTGTACGTATAACTTGATTTGACATAATTTATCTGTGGCCAATGAGCCACCTTGAGCCTTCTTGGATGTGCACTTCTAATGTAGCTCTATGGCAGCACCCAAGGGGCTAGAATTTAATTTTAGAGCTCTACGCTTGGCGGTCACGTAGTGTCCCCATGAGTGACAGAATACTGAACCAATCACGGCGCAACGCTCCATGTTTTCTGCGGGCTTACCCCACCACCACCGAAATCACTTAGCTAGGCTGAAACACCTACATTTTGGGGCTGCCTTACTAAAGAAAACCAAAAAGAGAAAATATTTGTGTGCGGCTTTATTAACTCAATTATATATATATATTTTTTTGCACTGTTGACAAACTGATATGTGACAAGTATTAATGCCAAAATAACAGACAAAACAGGCATACCGCACCAAAAAAATGTTTTAAACACTTTTTTGCCCTGAACGACAGGTCGCCTCTGCGTGAATATACTTTTATCATTCAATAAAATTTACATGGGCTTGACCTGAGCGGTTTCCTGACTTATTTTATAGGTCTGCTGATCTATTCAAAATAGCACATTAGTGTCCGTGGAAATGTAGGCCTACTGTCCCGAACAAGGGAGTTCCTTACCTTCACATGATCTGCATCAGGTTTGGGGTTCAATTTCATGTCCAGTAAATACAATTTAATTCCAATTCCATCTCCAACTCAATGCTTTTCAATGAGGAACATTTGGAATTTGACTTTCTGCATTAACTGGAATTGAAATGGAACTGACCCCGGCTCTGCATACAGTTTCTCGTCAACTTGTCTTCATATGGTTCTGCATCAGAATGTTATGAAGTGGACACCCAGATCATGGCATAGTTGTCCAACAAGAAAAGAACATGACTTAATATACTGGAAATTCTTACCTGAAATGAAGATGCAATTCCAGGATGCCACTTAGGTCATTATAAAGGCCAGTTCAAATGCATCACCCAGTTCAATACAACACAGCTCTTGGAGACAGGCAATTTCTGTAAAAAAACACTCACGGTCAAGTTTTAAATAACAACGTCTCTCTAAAAAATGGTCAACAGTAATGAGATGAAGACAAAGTGCTTGATACTAAATAGTTTATTAAGGCTTGATTTCTTCTAATGGAAAAAATTAAATAAACCAAGACTGGGTTTTAAAAACCTTCCAGGTTATTCCCACTGATATAGCTATAGTGGTTTACTTGCAAGTCTATACGATGATAATTCATTTTAATATTTGTTATTTAATTTAATTATTCTGTAGTAGATATAATTTATTTTAAAACCGCAAACATGGCCCTCATACATCATATAATATGACACGTGCATGTAAGTCCTAAACTAAACTATAGGCATCACAACCATTCCATGCTTCTTGACCAAAAGAAAGACAACAGTGATGCATGTCTATAGGGTAAACTACAGGCATCACAACCATTCCATGCTTCTTGACCAAAAGAAAGACAACAGTGATGCGTGTCTATAGGGTAAAGTATAGGCATCACAACCATTCCATGCTTCTTGACCAAAAGAAAGACAACAGTGATGCGTGTCTATAGGGTAATGTATAGGCATCACAACAATTCCATGCTTCTTGACCAAAAGAAAGACAACAGTGATGCATGTCTATAGGGTAAACTATAGGCATCACAACCATTCCATGCTTCTTGAACAAAAGAAAGGCAACAGTGATGCGTGTCTACAGGGTAAACTACAGGCATCACAACCATTCCATGCTTCTTGACCAAAAGAAAGACAACAGTGATGCGTGTCTATAGGGTAAACTACAGGCATCACAACCATTCCATGCTTCTTGACCAAAAGAAAGACAACAGTGATGCATGTCTACGGGGTAAAGTATAGGCATCACAACCATTCCATGCTTCTTGACCAAAAGAAAGACAACAGTGATGCATGTCTATAGGGTAAACTACAGGCATCACAACCATTCCATGCTTCTTGACCAAAAGAAAGACAACAGTGATGCGTGTCTATAGGGTAAACTATAGGCATCACAACTATTCCATGCTTCTTGACCAAAAGAAAGACAACAGTGATGCATGTCTATAGGGTAAAGTATAGGCATCACAACCATTCCATGCTTCTTGACCAAAAGAAAGACAACAGTGATGCATGTCTACGGGGTAAAGTATAGGCATCACAACCATTCCATGCTTCTTGACCAAAAGAAAGACTAAAGTGATGCATGTTTATAGGGTTAACTATAGGCATCACAACCATTCCATGCTTCTTGACCAAAAGAAAGACAACAGTGATGCGTGTCTATAGGGTAAACTACAGGCATCACAACCATTCCATGCTTCTTGACCAAAAGAAAGACAACAGTGATGCATGTCTACGGGGTAAAGTAGCTTTCTCCACTCGTCTTCTTTCCTTTATCTATACTGATGCAAAATAGGACTGATGAAAGAAACACCAAGAAACACCATCCACTCCTATGGCTTTAACACTGTGTTTTCACATTAGTGCAGATCAAGGAGAAGAAGGAAGTCACTTTAGATGGGAAGAATCTCAATTGCCTACTTCTAGCGTCCCCTTTCGTCATCTCCTTCTCAAAACCGTTTGGACGAGAAAGCCATAGGTCCTGCCCCTCTGACCTTCTCCAATGGGTTTTGAGGAGGCAAAAAGTGGACGAGTATGCAGTTGAGATTCTCCCTAAATTGAGATGCACCCGGGGTGACCCCTGTATAAGGTCAAAGGTCATGTCTCCAGTCATAGGAGGACTATACACGACACTGGCTTGGTAAAGGGGCAGCTACACTACAGAGTACAGACAAATCCAAAAGAAGGGGCTGTGGTGACACAATCAAGCACCACACATCCAGCAAGTCTGGATCTGTTCCACGCACAAGTTACACAACTTCATGAACACAAGAGATGAGTTCACGCCCATGTACAGTGAGTGGCAGCATTCACATCCATGTCATTACTTTCATTAGCACTCTGTCCTGTCCAAGTGTTCACAGACACATGGGCATAAAATGACAGAAAACATTCGAAAGCAGTCAGCACTACTCAAAGGATTGTATGGAATTTAAAGCTGGAATCCGTAGCTCCTTTTGCGATACTAAAACAAATACATTACTTCAAACAATGAACACGGTTTGTTTCCCCTCATACATCATTGCACATCATTGCACCAGCGATAGACCAGAAGAGTACACTCTTCTATGAAGATATATATAATATCAATGCACATCATTGCACCAGCGATAGACCAGAAGAGTACACTCTTCTATGATGATATATGTAACATCAATGCACATCATTGCACCAGCGATAGACCAGAAGAGTACACTCTTCTATGATGATATATATAATATCAACGCACCAGCGATAGACCAGAAGAGTACACTCTTCTATGAATATGTATAACATCAATGCACCAGCGATAGACCAGAAGGGTACACTCTTCTATGAATATGTATAACATCATTGCACCAGCGATAGACCAGAAGAGTACACTCTTCTATGATGATATATGTAACATCAATGCACATCATTGCACCAGCGATAGACCAGAAGAGTACACTCTTCTATGAATATGTATAACATCATTGCACCAGCGATAGACCAGAAGGGTACACTCTTCTATGATGATATATATAACATCAATGCACCAGCGATAGACCAGAAGGGTACACTCTTCTATGATGATATATGTAACATCAATGCACATCATTGCACCAGCGATAGACCAGAAGAGTACACTCTTCTATGAATATGTATAACATCAATGCACCAGCGATAGACCAGAAGGGTACACTCTTCTATGAATATGTTTAACATCATTGCACCAGCGATAGACCAGAAGAGTACACTCTTCTATGATGATATATGTAACATCAATGCACATCATTGCACCAGCGATAGACCAGAAGAGTACACTCTTCTATGAATATGTATAACATCATTGCACCAGCGATAGACCAGAAGGGTACACTCTTCTATGATGATATATATAACATCAATGCACCAGCGATAGACCAGAAGGGTACACTCTTCTATGATGATATATGTAACATCAATGCACATCAATGCACCAGCGATAGACCAGAAGAGTACACTCTTCTATGATGATATATATAACATCAATGCACCAGCGATAGACCAGAAGAGTACACTCTTCTATGATGATATATATAATATCAATGCACATCATTGCACTAGCGATAGACCAGAAGAGTACACTCTTCTTTGAATATGTATAACATCAATGCACCAGCGATAGACCAGAAGGGTATACTCTTCTATGAATATGTATAACATCATTGCACCAGCGATAGACCAGAAGAGTACACTCTTCTATGATGATATATATAACATCAATGCACCAGCGATAGACCAGAAGAGTACACTCTTCTATGAATATGTATAACATCAATGCACCAGCGATAGACCAGAAGGGTACACTCTTCTATGAATATGTATAACATCATTGCACCAGCGATAGACCAGAAGAGTACACTCTTCTATGATGATATATATAACATCAATGCACATCATTGCACCAGCGATAGACCAGAAGGGTACACTCTTCTATGATGATATATGTAATATCAATGCACCAGCGATAGACCAGAAGAGTACACTCTTCTATGATGATATATGTAATATCAATGCACATCAATGCACCAGCGATAGACCAGAAGAGTACACTCTTCTATGATGATATGTATAACATCAATGCACCAGCGATAGACCAGAAGAGTACACTCTTCTATGAATATGCATAACATCATTGCACCAGCGATAGACCAGAAGAGTACACTCTTCTATGAATATGTATAACATCATTGCACCAGCGATAGACCAGAAGGGTACACTCTTCTATGATGATATATATAACATCAATGCACATCATTGCACCAGCGATAGACCAGAAGAGTACACTCTTCTATGATGATATATATAACATCAATGCACCAGAGATAGACCAGAAGAGTACACTCTTCTATGATGATATATATATAACATCAATGCACCAGCGATAGACCAGAAGAGTACACTCTTCTATGATGATATATGTAACATCAATGCACATCATTGCACCAGTGATAGACCAGAAGAGTACACTCTTCTATGATGATATATGTAACATCAATGCACATCATTGCACCAGCGATAGACCAGAAGAGTACACTCTTCTATGATGATATATATAATATCAATGCACATCATTGCACCAGCGATAGACCAGAAGAGTACACTCTTTTATGATGATATATGTAACATCAATGTGATGCTGGATGCTTCGTTCCTCCATTCATGAACAAAACAATAACAAATGCGACGCTGTTTCACCTAATGCAGATTCCAGTTTTAACCTGTTGACAGCCTGCATGATTACACATTGTAGGCTATTAATTAGAGAGATACTTTCAATGTTCAAACCCCAATCAATCTCTATGAATAGATAACTCCTGATACCAATGACTTACTTTCATATATTATCAATGACTCCATTCTAAAAGCACACACACATTTTCAGCAACAACGAAAAACACAGAAACCATATTTCGTTCTCATGTAAATCAGTTACATTATTTTCAGGTTATACATTGTAGGCTTTCTCCATCACTATATGTTCCGAAGTTAAAGCTTAGCACCACAAAGGTTATTATAGATTTCAGAGCTCTACAGTGCAACCATTTCAATAGCATACGCCGCCTAAATATTTTACTGAGCGACCTGGAAATTGTAGTTAGGAGCACCAGTGGACTTAGAAAGAAAAACCTCCCAGATGATAGCTGTTGCAATGATACCTCACTATACCGCAGCGCCTGGGTGCCATGGAAAACTCACTGAGCGCAGATTCATGACCGTCGTGCTTGCACCATTACAACAAAGAAAACGGCTTGTTATTTCAATCATTTTTTCATTGTGCTCCTACATTTTTCAACTAAAGCACACACGTGATCCTTGTATAAAGAATCTGGAGCCCTGGATTTATAGCAAAACCACATTTTGAGAAGCACAAAAAAGTCAAACAAAACAAAGGATTTAGACAAAATGATGGCCAACGGACAATTAACCGAAGTGATTTTCCCAAAAAGAGCAACAAACAATTCAATCATATGTAGCAGTTACATCACATAATTAAAAAATCATTTTAAAATGGTGAATGCTACATTTCTCTCAGACTGGCTTGAATACATACGTGAACAGAATCTCCCAATGATGAAACATACAAAACCGTCATTTATCAAAACAAACCAAAGTGGGGGGGTATGAGGGATGTAAAATTGTACAATTTTGGATTCAGATTGTAACGACGTTCTTCGTTTGTCGAAAGAGAGTCGGACCGAAATGCAGCGTGTTGGTTACTCATGTTTATTAATTGAACAAACGATGATACATGAAAAAACAAAATCAACAAACGGAACGTGAAAAACCTATACAGCCTGTCTGGTGAACACTAACACAGAGACAGGAACAATCACCCACGAAATACAAAGTGAAACCCAGGCTACCTAAATACGGTTCCCAATCAAAGACAACAAGAATCACCTGACTCTGATTGAGAACCGCCTCAGGCAGCCAAACCTATGTAACACACACCCCTAATCAGCTACAATCCCAATAACTAAAAAACCCCAATAAGAATTACAACAAACAATAAACCCATGTCACACCCTGGCCTGACCAACTAATTAACTAAAACACAAAATACTAAGACCAAGGCGTGACAGAACCCCCCCCCCCCCAAGGTGCGGACTCCCGAACGCACCTCAAAACCATAGGGAGGGTCCGGGTGGGCGTCTGTCCATGGTGGCGGTTCCGGCTCGGGACGTGGACCCCACTCCATAAATGTCATAGTTTCTCCCTTTCGCGTCCTGGGATAATCTACCCTCGCCGCCGACCATGGCCGAATAGTCCTCACCCAGAACCCCACTGAACAGAGGAGCAGCTCGGAACTGAGGGGCAGCTCGGGACTGAGGCAGCTCGGGACTGAGGGGCAGCTCGGGACTGAGGGGCAGCTCGGGACTGAGGGGCAGCTCGGGACTGAGGGGCAGCTCGGGACTGAGAGGCAGCCCAGTACTGAGAAGAAGCCCAGCCAGGCAGTTGAATCCGGCAGATCCTGGCTGACTATCAGATCTGGCAGATCCTGGCTGACTGGCGGATCCTGGCTGACTGGTGGATCCTGGCTGACTGGCGGATCCTGGCTGACTGGCAGATCCTGGCAGACTGGCGGATCCTGGCCGACTGGCGGATCCTGGCTGACTAGCAGATCTGGCGGATCCTGGCTGACTGGCGGATCCTGGCTGACTGGCGGATCCTGGCTGACTGGCAGATCCTGGCCGACTGGCGGATCCTGGCTGACTAGCAGATCTGGCAGATCCTGGCTGACTGGCGGATCCTGGCTGACTAGCAGATCTGGCGGATCCTGGCTGACTGGCGGATCCTGGCTGACTGGCGGATCCTGGCTGACTGGCGGATCCTGGCCGACTGGCGGATCCTGGCTGACTAGCAGATCTGGCGGATCCTGGCTGACTGGCGGATCCTGGCTGACTGGCAGATCCTGGCCGACTGGCGGATCCTGGCTGACTAGCAGATCTGGCAGATCCTGGCTGACTGGCGGATCCTGGCTGACTGGCGGATCCTGGCTGACTGGCAGATCCTGGCCGACTGGCGGATCCTGGCTGACTAGCAGATCTGGCGGTCCTGGCTGACTGGCGGATCCTGGCTGACTGGCAGATCCTGGCCGACTGGCGGATCCTGGCTGACTAGCAGATCTGGCAGATCCTGGCTGACTGGCGGATCCTGGCTGACTGGCGGATCTGGAAGAGTCTGGTTGGCTGGCAGATCTGGAAGAGTCTGGTTGACTGGCAGATCTGGAAGAGTCTGGCTGAATAGCAGATCTGGAAGAGTCTGGCTGACTGGCAGATCTGGAAGAGTCTGGCTGACTGGCAGATCTGGAAGAATCTGGCTGACTGGCAGATCTGGAAGAGTCTGGCTGACTGGCAGATCTGGAAGAGTCTGGCTGACTGGCAGATTTGGAATAGTCTGGCTGACTGGCAGATCTGGAAGAGTCTGGCTGACTGGCAGATCTGGAAGAGTCTGGCTGACTGGCAGATCTGGAAGAGTCTGGCTGACTGACAGCTCTGGCTGCTCCATGCAGACTGGCAGCTCTGGCTGCTCCAAGCAGACTGACAGCTCTGGCTGCCCCATGCAGACTGGCAGCTCTAGCTGCTCCATGCAGACTGGCAGCTCTGGCTGCTCCATGCAGACTGGCAACTCTGGCTGCTCCATGCAGACTGGCAGCTCTGGCTGCTCCATGCAGACTGGCAACTCTGGCTGCTCTATGCAGACTGGCAGCTCTGGCTGCTCCATGCAGACTGGCAGCTCTAGCTGCTCCATACAGGCAGGAGGCTCCGGCAGCGCTGTAGAGGAGGAAGGCTCTAGAAACGCTGAACAGGCGGGAGACTCCGACAGCGCAGGAGAGGGAGAAAGCGCTGGCTGTGCTGAACAGGCGAGGCGCACTGAAGGCCTGATGCGTGGTGCTGGCACTGGTGGTATTGGGCCGAGGACACGCACAGGAAGCCTAGTGCGGGGAGCTGCTACCGGAGGGCTGGGGTGTGGAGGTGGTACTGGATAGAGGACACACACAGGAAGCCTGGTGCGGGGAGCTACCATCGGAGGACTGGTGTGTGAAGGTGGCACAGGATGGACTGGACCGTGAAGGTGTACTGGAGAGCCTGAGAGCAGGACTGGCACAGGACGTGCAAGGCTAGGTAGGTACACAGGAGGCCTAGTGTGTGAGGCTGGCACATTTTTCACCAGCCGACTAACACGCACCTCAGGACTAGTATGGAGCGCTGGCCCAGGTGCCATTAAATCCCCGACACGTTCCGTCAGACGAATATTGGACCTAAAGCACCAAACTAGCAACTCCCTCATTACTTTCTCCTCCAATTTCCCCATTAACTCCTTCACAGTCTCTGCTTCGCTCACCTCCAACACCGGTTCTGGTCTCCTCCTTGGCTCTTCACGATAAACAGGGAGAGTTGGCTCAGGTCTGTCTCCTGACTCAGCCACTCCCCCTCTGAGCCCCCCCCCCAAGAAATGTTTGGGGCTTCGCTCTGCGCCGCCGTGTCTTTCTTTTCGACTCCATTCTCCTATAGCCCTCTTCACACTGCTCCAGCGAATCCCAGGCGGGCTCCGGCAATCTCTCTGGGTCGGCCGCCCACCTGTCTATTTCTTCCCACGTCGTATAATCCATACTGTACTCCTCTTTGGGCTGCTCCTGTTTCCTCTTCGCCTGCTGCACTTTTGGGCGGCTACACTCCCCTGGTTTAGCCCAGGGTCCTCTCCCGTCAAGGATTTCCTCCCATGTCCAGAAATCCTTAATACGCAGCTCCTTTTTGGGCTGCTCCTGCCTGTTGACACGCTGCTCAGTCCGTGTGTGGTGGGTGATTCTGTAACGACGTTCTTCGTTTGTCGAAAGAGAGTCGGACCGAAATGCAGCGTGTAGGTTACTCATGTTTATTAATTGAACAAACGACGATACATGAAAAAACAAAAACAACAAACGGAACGTGAAAAACCTATACAGCCTGTCTGGTGAACACTAACACAGAGACAGGAACAATCACCCACGAAATACAAAGTGAAACCCAGGCTACCTAAATACGGTTCCCAATCAGAGACAACGAGAATCACCTGACTCTGATTGAGAACCGCCTCAGGCAGCCAAACCTATGTAACACACACCCCTAATCAGCTACAATCCCAATAACTAAAAAACCCCACTAAGAATTACAACAAACAATAAACCCATGTCACACCCTGGCCTGACCAACTAATTAACTAAAACACAAAATACTAAGACCAAGGCGTGACACAGATGGTGAGAGCTCCGTCATCCTGGAGGACACACATCAGTTACTTACTTCCCAGAGGCCTTTGCACTTCCTCCTGTGAAATGTCCAGAGTCTGTGACTTCACACTATCCCTAATTTCTCCAGCACGGTCAGTTAAAGAGCAGTTCTTTTGACATGTCATCAATAACTAGAAAAGAACACATTAAGGCTCCAGAAAAGCAGCTTTCTGAACTGAAATTTGCCAAAACATATAGACTTTGTTGATCTTGAATGAAAAATAGATAAACCATTGAAGTCTTATTAATTGCACACAGTTCCAAGTCCCAAAAATGTTGCCTTTGGGATCCTCCAACCCTGTAGGCACAGTTAAACCTCTGAAGCATGGCAACACCACCCCCTAATGGACAAACAGAGGCAGGGCATGGCAGCTCCTGATAGTACAGAAATATAAAGTGGCAGATATTCTCTTCTCCTTGGTGCTGTCAAACCCTGATTCAATTTGAGCAAGAGAAGGGAGGAAGGGGGCGGGAAAGATCCAAACCAACCCAGTCTGACGAGAAAGAATACATGACGGAGTGAACGTAAACATCTGAACTAAAACAGTGCAGAGGTGGTGGCTAGGTAGTACATTAAATCAGCTATCAGTTATCCAAGAGGCAGAAGAGGTGGTGGTACCTGGAGCACAAAGCGCAAGTCTTAACGGTGGTGGCAGAAATTCACTACGATTAAATGTAAAAAATGACTTATTTTTTAAAATAAATTCTGAATTCCTCTTTTAAATCAAAAGTCCTGGTGTAAATGTTGATCAAGCCAGGGATAAATGTCTTCCACTGTTGATAACTCCTGTTTTGGCACTCCTGTGGGGAGACAAGAGAAGGACATGAATAACATTGAGTTAGTATCCATTAAATAACACTCTAATAAATAAATGTAAACCACAGCAGTCACCAAAAAGTGATCCCAGTTAAGGGAAGCTGGACATGTACCTGATCCAGTCAAGTTGGGTTCTGGATGGGTGCAGGTGGCTCAAACACCTGACAGCAGGAGTAGAGGGAGAGAAGAAGAGGTGGCAGTATATAAAGCAACTTCTTATGGACATCTGTTGAAGGGATACCATAGGCTCTAAACTGATCATGATAGGCATACCATTTTCATATTCACCAAGATGACAAATGACAAAACAATGTCAATTAATCAAATGTATTTTAGCTGTTTCAAATGACAGCCTTTGAAACAGGTAAACATCAATCCAACTTTATGAGAGGTTGTTTAGCATCCATAAAGCCTAGGAGTGGATGGACTTAACCAGACCAGTGTATCAAACCCACCTCCTCCTCCTGCCTCTTCTCATAGTGGGAGAAGTCATCGAAAATGGAGGTGGTGTGCTTGTAACCCTTGTAACCCTTCAGCACCTTCTTGGCCTTCTCCATAGGGACTTCCTGGGTGTCCCGGGAGTTGGTCACCGGCTTGTTGTCGTTGTTCTCAAGGCGGATGTGGCGCAGCTGGCTGTTGGGCACGTCCTTCACAAACAGCCAGTCCACATCAAACTTACCCTTCCACTTGTCCTGCACCCACACGCCAGCGCTAGTGCCGTAGTCCACGGGCGAGCACATCTCTGCCACAACGTAGTAGTGGCCACTGCCGTTGAAGCTGAACAGCAGGTAGACGGGTCCCTTGAAGTTGAGGAGGCCCCGTCCAGGCGCTTGTTGCCGTGCTCAGTGCTGCACCAGATGGATGGGAGGCCCCGTCCCGCTTGTTGCCGTGCTCGGTGCTGCACCAGATGGATGGGAGGCCCCGTCCCGCTTGTTGCTCGGTGCTGCACCAGATGGATGGGCGGCCCCGTCCAGGCGCTTGTTGCCGTGCTCGGTGCTGCACCAGATGGATGGGAGGCCCCGTCCCGCTTGTTGCTCGGTGCTGCACCAGATGGATGGGAGGCTCCGTCCAGGCGCTTGTTGCCGTGCTCGGTGCTGCACCAGATGGATGGGAGGCCCCATCCAGGCGCTTGTTGCCGTGCTCGGTGCTGCACCAGATGGAGTACTTGATGGAGCGGTGGATGTCGTCTTGAGTGGCTCTTGATGATTGTTACGGATACAGTTATCCTGTGTGTGTGTGTATCCTGTGTGTGTGTTTCTTTTCTCTCCTTCTCCCCTCACAGGTGAAAATCATCACTCCCCAATCAGTCAACAACCAATCATCAATCAGAAGACACACCTCCTCCTATTTCCTGACCTATCACAGTTCCTTCCCCATGGTTTAAAAACCCCATCAGTTGTTTGTTCTGCAGCCCAGCTCAGCTCAGCTCAATCTCTCTGTAAATGCCATGTCTGTAGGTCTCTGTGTTTCACTCTCGCTTTGTGTCGTAACCTCTCTTTTGTTTAAGCACCTCATAGCACTTTGTCATCACCTGTGAGTATTGTTTTTGGTTATGGTGTTTGTGTTTGATTGCTGGTGGAAAAGGGGGAAACCAAGACAAGTCGCCCATGGGCATACACTACCCGTAGGTGAACTTTGTTAAATACACTAGTTAGAACTGGGCGGACCACCCACTGTATTTTTGGTTAGTTAGTTAGCTGTTGTTAAAGTAGGCTAGTCTAGCTTAGGGGTGTTTTTGAATACTTATTGTTTCTTTCCTTGGGTCCAGCTCAGCCCCTTTTCCTGCTCCCCCCATTACCGTGTGTTTATAAATAAACCTAGAGTTTGACGGTAGATTTCAGTTGTCGTGCTTATTTCGTTCACACTTTTCCTTTGTCACAATAATAATTTGCATGAGTTATGTTACGAGTCTCATTACCATCCCCCCTAGACTGTCGGGCCAAAAGGGATTCGTAACAATGATGAACACGTGGCCGCTCTTCAGGTTCTACTCAAACTCCCTGGGGTTGTAGCTGTGAGGTGCACGCAGTTTCTCCAGCACCGGGTGGTTCTCTGCTCCACCAGGTACCATACTGGCAGGACCGAGGGGGGCACCGTTACCCCGGCAACTACGGCAATCATACTGCCACCATCCATTCCGGCCCCTATCTGCCCATAGCCGAAGTTACGGTTGCTCGGTGCAACCCAGCGGGTCTGGGGTGGTGGGGTTTGGGTGTGGTTCTGGTAGGGTTGAGGGGGCTGGTGGTGCTGGTGCTGTAAGGCCATGGGCTGTATCTGCTCCTGCACCAGGGACTGGGGAGGGGGCTGCATGCGGTTCTGCTTCATTGGGGCTTGGGCCACTTTATTCACAGGCCCCTCGTTGTCCCAGGTGCCAATGTCCATGTTGTGTTTGATGGGTGGAGGGGGCAGGGCTCCCCCAGGGCTGGACATGCCTGGTTTCATCTTGGCCTTCAGCTGCTGGGGCTTGGCCGGCTTACTGGCAATGGCCACTCATGAGGTGGGCTTGGGCAGGGGCATACCGATGGGCGTACCCCCGTTCCCCTGCGCCACCACCGGCGGTCCACCAATCACAGAGCCCACAGCCTTGTCCCCTGATCCCTGGCCTGTGATATCACCGCCGGTTTTTAGGCCCACCATGCCCTGCTCCAGGCTGTTCATGCCTGGAGCCTTGTTGATGGTGTCGCTGTGGAAGCCTGTCTGGCTGTCAGGCACCAGAGTGCCCCCAGGGAGCTGGGAAGGTAGATATAACTACCCCCGTATGAGCTCTGAGTCTGCTGGCCCTGGGAGCCACTGGTGCCCCAGGTGGAGAAGGTCTCAGGGAAAAAGTTAAAGCGATGGGGGTAAATACTGTTACCAAGCCCTCCAGGCTGGCCAAACATGGTGTCGGGCATAAAGTGGTGGTCTCCATTGCTCAAGGGTCCGTAGGGGGTGAGGTAAGGAATGGGGGCCTCGGTGAAGGGGTAGGGGAAGCCGATGGAGGGGGCATAGTAGCTGGACAGGTAGGGGTCAGTCATGGACTGGTAGCTGTTGCTCTGTGGAGGTAGAACAATGACATAACTCATCTATGACAGTGATGTAAAAATATGTTTCATGTGTCTTTTGGTGTTTGCTTAACATTATGCAGCACTAATAAACAGTTGTTCATAAAACACTCAGCTAGTAAATGGGGAAAAATATAAGTCTGGGAATTGTCAGGGACCTCAAAATACAATATTATGCTTCGGTGCAAGTTCTATATGTATTGCGATTCAATACTGTGATTTTGTTACGATTTGATGTTCCACACATATTGCTCACTTCATGTCTTCTGCAGAGAGACGAGAGAGCAGGACAAAATGAGTTCTGATCAGTCAGGGAAATAAAAGTGTTGAACAGTATAAACCAATCAGAATGGAGAAAGACCCATTTTGAAATAATTTAGAATATATGTGATGCCACACTAGGGATACACACAAATCATAAAGCAAATGTATAATTGTATTATTCAAATCATAAAATACCGTCATACCGTCCAAAATGTGAAAAGTACCGTGATGTGATATTTTGGTCATGTCGCCCAGCACTACGTCATCATAATATGCAATACTTGATACTGAGCTTTCTTCTACTATAAATATCCACCGAGAATGTCCACTCCACGGTGAAAACCAACTGTAAAATGTAAGGCTGGAGCTGGGGCTGGAGCTGGGGCAGGAGCTGGGGCTGGAGCTGGGGCTGGAGCTGGGGCTGGAGCTGGGACTGGAGCTGGGGCTGGGGTGATAAAAAGAAGACTACAGACACCTGTCTTTCTGTTACAGAAGTATTTTGTGTACGTGGTAAGTTCCTGTAGATTGTTCTAAAAACCTGATTTGGTCAACAGAAAGAGCCTATGCATTACGTTGATCCCTGTTATGTAAGTATCTGCATGTCCCGGTTTCGCTGTTCGATGCTGTGTGAGAGCCACTCTCACTCCATCTCCCCACTGTGCACACGGAGGATGTAGAGATATATTCTGAGAAATGCACATGACCGTTGCTGAAAAAAGCAATTGCGGGGAAAAAAATACAGTTTCCAAAGCATTTACTGTTGTTGTACTTACAGAGAGGAGTGTCACAACTTTCTGTGAGTAATTTATTTATCTCTTAATATTGAGTTCATGCCACGACTTTACAACCGGAGTAGGCTGTCGTATGGTTTCGATACGCTCCCGCAGCACAGCGAGCCATTTGCAATGAATAGGCCTCCATCAAGTAGCCTACCCCTAGCACTGGAAAGGTTTTGTAGGACATTAGCATACATTTACTGATTGATTAATCAATTAGCCAACATGGCAATATAGCAACAATATAATATTTAGAGTTCGCACTTCCTCAGGTGGTGGATAACATA
This sequence comes from Oncorhynchus masou masou, assembly GCF_036934945.1. Taxonomy (NCBI): domain Eukaryota; kingdom Metazoa; phylum Chordata; class Actinopteri; order Salmoniformes; family Salmonidae; genus Oncorhynchus; species Oncorhynchus masou. Next base: position 43,338,728 of record NC_088228.1, read on the forward strand.
CCGTGCCTTCAGAAAGTATCATATTTAGAGTTCCCACTTCCTCAGGTGGTGGATAACATACCGTGCCTTCAGAAAGTATCATATTTAGAGTTCCCACTTCCTCAGGTGGTGGATAACATACCGTGCCTTCAGAAAGTATCATATTTAGAGTTCCCACTTCCTCAGGTGGTGGATAACATACCGTGCCTTCAGAAAGTATCATATTTAGAGTTCCCACTTCCTCAGGTGGTGGATAACATACCGTGCCTTCAGAAAGTATCATATTTAGAGTTCCCACTTCCTCAGGTGGTGGATAACATACCGTGCCTTCAGAAAGTATCATATTTAGAGTTCCCACTTCCTCAGGTGGTGGATAACATACCGTGCCTTCAGAAAGTATCATATTTAGAGTTCCCACTTCCTCAGGTGGTGGATAACACACCGTGCCTTCAGAAAGTATCAGATTTAGAGTTCCCACTTCCTCAGGTGGTGGATAACATACCGTGCCTTCAGAAAGTATCATATTTAGAGTTCCCACTTCCTCAGGTGGTGGATAACATACCGTGCCTTCAGAAAGTATCATATTTAGAGTTCCCACTTCCTCAGGTGGTGGATAACATACCGTGCCTTCAGAAAGTATCAAATTTACAGTTCCCACTTCCTCAGGTGGTGGATAACATACCGTGCCTTCAGAAAGTATCATATTTAGAGTTCCCACTTCCTCAGGTGGTGGATAACATACCGTGCCTTCAGAAAGTATCATATTTAGAGTTCCCACTTCCTCAGGTGGTGGATAACATACCGTGCCTTCAGAAAGTATCATATTTAGAGTCCCCACTTCCTCAGGTGGTGGATAACATACCGTGCCTTCAGAAAGTATCATATTTAGAGTTCCCACTTCCTCAGGTGGTGGATAACATACCGTGCCTTCAGAAAGTATCATATTTAGAGTTCCCACTTCCTCAGGTGGTGGATAACATACCGTGCCTTCAGAAAGTATCATATTTAGAGTTCCCACTTCCTCAGGTGGTGGATAACATACCGTGCCTTCAGAAAGTATCATATTTAGAGTTCCCACTTCCTCAGGTGGTGGATAACATACCGTGCCTTCAGAAAGTATCATATTTAGAGTTCCCACTTCCTCAGGTGGTGGATAACATACCGTGCCTTCAGAAAGTATCATATTTAGAGTTCCCACTTCCTCAGGTGGTGGATAACATACCGTGCCTTCAGAAAGTATCATATTTAGAGTTCCCACTTCCTCAGGTGGTGGATAACATACCGTGCCTTCAGAAAGTATCATATTTAGAGTTCCCACTTCCTCAGGTGGTGGATAACACACCGTGCCTTCAGAAAGTATCATATTTAGAGTTCCCACTTCCTCAGGTGGTGGATAACATACCGTGCCTTCAGAAAGTATAATATTTAGAGTTCCCACTTCCTCAGGTGGTGGATAACACACCGTGCCTTCAGAAAGTATCATATTTAGAGTTCCCACTTCCTCAGGTGGTGGATAACATACTTCCTCAGGTGGTGGATAACATACCTTTCAGAAAGTATCATATTTAGAGTTCCCACTTCCTCAGGTGGTGGATAACATACCGTGCCTTCAGAAAGTATCATATTTAGAGTTCCCACTTCCTCAGGTGGTGGATAACATACCGTGCCTTCAGAAAGTATCATATTTAGAGTTCCCACTTCCTCAGGTGGTGGATAACATACCGTGCCTTCAGAAAGTATCATATTTAGAGTTCCCACTTCCTCAGGTGGTGGATAACATACCGTGCCTTCAGAAAGTATCATATTTAGAGTTCCCACTTCCTCAGGTGGTGGATAACATACCGTGCCTTCAGAAAGTATCATATTTAGAGTTCCCACTTCCTCAGGTGGTGGATAACATACCGTGCCTTCAGAAAGTATCATATTTAGAGTTCCCACTTCCTCAGGTGGTGGATAACATACGTGCCTTCAGAAAGTATCATATTTAGAGTTCCCACTTCCTCAGGTGGTGGATAACACACCGTGCCTTCAGAAAGTATCATATTTAGAGTTCCCACTTCCTCAGGTGGTGGATAACATACCGTGCCTTCAGAAAGTATCATATTTAGAGTTCCCACTTCCTCAGGTGGTGGATAACATACCGTGCCTTCAGAAAGTATCATATTTAGAGTTCCCACTTCCTCAGGTGGTGGATAACATACCGTGCCTTCAGAAAGTATAATATTTAGAGTTCCCACTTCCTCAGGTGGTGGATAACACACCGTGCCTTCAGAAAGTATCATATTTAGAGTTCCCACTTCCTCAGGTGGTGGATAACATACCGTGCCTTCAGAAAGTATCATATTTAGAGTTCCCACTTCCTCAGGTGGTGGATAACATACCGTGCCTTCAGAAAGTATCATATTTAGAGTTCCCACTTCCTCAGGTGGTGGATAACATACCGTGCCTTCAGAAAGTATCATATTTAGAGTTCCCACTTCCTCAGGTGGTGGATAACATACCGTGCCTTCAGAAAGTATCATATTTAGAGTTCCCACTTCCTCAGGTGGTGGATAACATACCGTGCCTTCAGAAAGTATCATATTTAGAGTTCCCACTTCCTCAGGTGGTGGATAACATACCGTGCCTTCAGAAAGTATCATATTTAGAGTTCCCACTTCCTCAGGTGGTGGATAACATACCGTGCCTTCAGAAAGTATCATATTTAGAGTTCCCACTTCCTCAGGTGGTGGATAACATACCGTGCCTTCAGAAAGTATCATATTTAGAGTTCCCACTTCCTCAGGTGGTGGATAACACACCGTGCCTTCAGAAAGTATCATATTTAGAGTCCCCACTTCCTCAGGTGGTGGATAACATACCGTGCCTTCAGAAAGTATCATATTTAGAGTTCCCACTTCCTCAGGTGGTGGATAACATACCGTGCCTTCAGAAAGTATCATATTTAGAGTTCCCACTTCCTCAGGTGGTGGATAACATACCGTGCCTTCAGAAAGTATCATATTTAGAGTTCCCACTTCCTCAGGTGGTGGATAACATACCGTGCCTTCAGAAAGTATCATATTTAGAGTTCCCACTTCCTCAGGTGGTGGATAACATAGAAAGTATCATATTTAGAGTTCCCACTTCCTCAGGTGCCTTCAGAAAGTATCATATTTAGAGTTCCCACTTCCTCAGGTGGTGGATAACATACCGTGCCTTCAGAAAGTATCATATTTAGAGTTCCCACTTCCTCAGGTGGTGGATAACATACCGTGCCTTCAGAAAGTATCATATTTAGAGTTCCCACTTCCTCAGGTGGTGGATAACATACCGTGCCTTCAGAAAGTATCATATTTAGAGTTCCCACTTCCTCAGGTGGTGGATAACACACCGTGCCTTCAGAAAGTATCAGATTTAGAGTTCCCACTTCCTCAGGTGGTGGATAACATACCGTGCCTTCAGAAAGTATCATATTTAGAGTTCCCACTTCCTCAGGTGGTGGATAACACACCGTGCCTTCAGAAAGTATCAGATTTAGAGTTCCCACTTCCTCAGGTGGTGGATAACATACCGTGCCTTCAGAAAGTATCATATTTAGAGTCCCCACTTCCTCAGGTGGTGGATAACATACCGTGCCTTCAGAAAGTATCATATTTAGAGTTCCCACTTCCTCAGGTGGTGGATAACATACCGTGCCTTCAGAAAGTATCATATTTAGAGTTCCCACTTCCTCAGGTGGTGGATAACACACCGTGCCTTCAGAAAGTATCATATTTAGAGTTCCCACTTCCTCAGGTGGTGGATAACATACCGTGCCTTCAGAAAGTATCATATTTAGAGTTCCCACTTCCTCAGGTGGTGGATAACATACCGTGCCTTCAGAAAGTATCATATTTAGAGTTCCCACTTCCTCAGGTGGTGGATAACATACCGTGCCTTCAGAAAGTATCATATTTAGAGTTCCCACTTCCTCAGGTGGTGGATAACATACCGTGCCTTCAGAAAGTATCATATTTAGAGTTCCCACTTCCTCAGGTGGTGGATAACATACCGTGCCTTCAGAAAGTATCATATTTAGAGTTCCCACTTCCTCAGGTGGTGGATAACACACCGTGCCTTCAGAAAGTATCAGATTTAGAGTTCCCACTTCCTCAGGTGGTGGATAACCCAGAAAGTATCATTTTAGAGTTCCTCAGGTGGTGGATAACATACCGTGCCTTCAGAAAGTATCATATTTAGAGTTCCCACTTCCTCAGGTGGTGGATAACATACCGTGCCTTCAGAAAGTATCATATTTAGAGTTCCCACTTCCTCAGGTGGTGGATAACATACCGTGCCTTCAGAAAGTATCATATTTAGAGTCCCCACTTCCTCAGGTGGTGGATAACATACCGTGCCTTCAGAAAGTATCATATTTAGAGTTCCCACTTCCTCAGGTGGTGGATAACATACCGTGCCTTCAGAAAGTATCATATTTAGAGTTCCCACTTCCTCAGGTGGTGGATAACACACCGTGCCTTCAGAAAGTATCAGATTTAGAGTTCCCACTTCCTCAGGTGGTGGATAACATACCGTGCCTTCAGAAAGTATCATATTTAGAGTCCCCACTTCCTCAGGTGGTGGATAACATACTTCCTCAGGTGCCTTCAGAAAGTATCATATTTAGAGTTCCCACTTCCTCAGGTGGTGGATAACATACCGTGCCTTCAGAAAGTATCATATTTAGAGTTCCCACTTCCTCAGGTGGTGGATAACATACCGTGCCTTCAGAAAGTATCATATTTAGAGTTCCCACTTCCTCAGGTGGTGGATAACACACCGTGCCTTCAGAAAGTATCAGATTTAGAGTTCCCACTTCCTCAGGTGGTGGATAACATACCGTGCCTTCAGAAAGTATCATATTTAGAGTCCCCACTTCCTCAGGTGGTGGATAACATACCGTGCCTTCAGAAAGTATCATATTTAGAGTTCCCACTTCCTCAGGTGGTGGATAACATACCGTGCCTTCAGAAAGTATCATATTTAGAGTTCCCACTTCCTCAGGTGGTGGATAACATACGGTGCCTTCAGAAAGTATCATATTTAGAGTTCCCACTTCCTCAGGTGGTGGATAACATACCGTGCCTTCAGAAAGTATCATATTTAGAGTTCCCACTTCCTCAGGTGGTGGATAACATACCGTGCCTTCAGAAAGTATCATATTTAGAGTTCCCACTTCCTCAGGTGGTGGATAACATACCGTGCCTTCAGAAAGTATCATATTTAGAGTTCCCACTTCCTCAGGTGGTGGATAACATACCGTGCCTTCAGAAAGTATCATATTTAGAGTTCCCACTTCCTCAGGTGGTGGATAACATACCGTGCCTTCAGAAAGTATCATATTTAGAGTTCCCACTTCCTCAGGTGGTGGATAACATACCGTGCCTTCAGAAAGTATCAAATTTACAGTTCCCACTTCCTCAGGTGGTGGATAACATACCGTGCCTTCAGAAAGTATCATATTTAGAGTTCCCACTTCCTCAGGTGGTGGATAACATACCGTGCCTTCAGAAAGTATCATATTTAGAGTTCCCACTTCCTCAGGTGGTTAACATACCGAGAAAGTTCATATTTAGAGTTCCCACTTCCTCAGGTGGTGGATAACATACCGTGCCTTCAGAAAGTATCATATTTAGAGTTCCCACTTCCTCAGGTGGTGGATAACATACCGTGCCTTCAGAAAGTATCATATTTAGAGTTCCCACTTCCTCAGGTGGTGGATAACATACCGTGCCTTCAGAAAGTATCATATTTAGAGTTCCCACTTCCTCAGGTGGTGGATAACATACCGTGCCTTCAGAAAGTATCATATTTAGAGTTCCCACTTCCTCAGGTGGTGGATAACATACCGTGCCTTCAGAAAGTATCATATTTAGAGTTCCCACTTCCTCAGGTGGTGGATAACATACCGTGCCTTCAGAAAGTATCATATTTAGAGTTCCCACTTCCTCAGGTGGTGGATAACATACCGTGCCTTCAGAAAGTATCATATTTAGAGTCCCCACTTCCTCAGGTGGTGGATAACACACCGTGCCTTCAGAAAGTATCATATTTAGAGTTCCCACTTCCTCAGGTGGTGGATAACATACCGTGCCTTCAGAAAGTATCATATTTAGAGTTCCCACTTCCTCAGGTGGTGGATAACATACCGTGCCTTCAGAAAGTATCAGAAAGTATCATATTTAGAGTTCCCACTTCCTCAGGTGGTGGATAACATACCGTGCCTTCAGAAAGTATCATATTTAGAGTTCCCACTTCCTCAGGAGGTGGATAACATACCGTGCCTTCAGAAAGTATCATATTTAGAGTTCCCACTTCCTCAGGTGGTGGATAACATACCGTGCCTTCAGAAAGTATCATATTTAGAGTTCCCACTTCCTCAGGTGGTGGATAACATACCGTGCCTTCAGAAAGTATCATATTTAGAGTTCCCACTTCCTCAGGTGGTGGATAACATACCGTGCCTTCAGAAAGTATCATATTTAGAGTTCCCACTTCCTCAGGTGGTGGATAACATACCGTGCCTTCAGAAAGTATCATATTTAGAGTCCCCACTTCCTCAGGTGTTGGATAACATACCGTGCCTTCAGAAAGTATCATATTTAGAGTTCCCACTTCCTCAGGTGGTGGATAACATACCGTGCCTTCAGAAAGTATCATATTTAGAGTTCCCACTTCCTCAGGTGGTGGATAACATACCGTGCCTTCAGAAAGTATCATATTTAGAGTTCCCACTTCCTCAGGTGGTGGATAACACACCGTGCCTTCAGAAAGTATCATATTTAGAGTTCCCACTTCCTCAGGTGGTGGATAACATACCGTGCCTTCAGAAAGTATCATATTTAGAGTCCCCACTTCCTCAGGTGTTGGATAACATACCGTGCCTTCAGAAAGTATCATATTTAGAGTTCCCACTTCCTCAGGTGGTGGATAACATACCGTGCCTTCAGAAAGTATCATATTTAGAGTTCCCACTTCCTCAGGTGGTGGATAACATACCGTGCCTTCAGAAAGTATCATATTTAGAGTTCCCACTTCCTCAGGTGGTGGATAACATACCGTGCCTTCAGAAAGTATCATATTTAGAGTTCCCACTTCCTCAGGTGGTGGATAACATACCGTGCCTTCAGAAAGTATCATATTTAGAGTCCCCACTTCCTCAGGTGGTGGATAACATACCGTGCCTTCAGAAAGTATCATATTTAGAGTTCCCACTTCCTCAGGTGGTGGATAACATACCGTGCCTTCAGAAAGTATCATATTTAGAGTTCCCACTTCCTCAGGTGGTGGATAACATACCGTGCCTTCAGAAAGTATCATATTTAGAGTTCCCACTTCCTCAGGTGGTGGATAACACACCGTGCCTTCAGAAAGTATCATATTTAGAGTTCCCACTTCCAAAGTCCACCATTTTAACATGTAGAATTTCACTATCGCTCGGTTGATGAGAAACCTTCACTGTCGTGGTGGCTCTACTCCCATTGTTTCTTCCCCGCCACTCGTTCCTTACAACTTTCTAACCACCTCCAGATAGGGGACACGCTGGACACTCCCAACTCATTCTCCTTCACCCTATCAGGGCACTCCAAGAATTCAGGCGCATGTTCACCTCCACAGTTGCAGCATTTCCCTTCATCTGGCTTTTCTTCCCTTCTGCACACACTTTACACATGACCAAACATTTTACATTCATGACACTGAAGGGGTTTGTGCACAAAATGCTCTTACAGGGTATCTCATGAATCCTAACTTTATATGAGAAATCAAATTGTATTTGTCACATGCACCGAATACAACAGGTGTAGACCTTACAGTAAAATGCCTACTTACAAGACCTTCACCAACAATGCAGTTTTAAGAAAAGACTCCCCCCCCCAAAGTAAGGGATAAGAATAACAAATGATTAAAGAGCAGCAGTAAATAAAGGGGTGCCAGAACAGAGTCAATGTGTGGGGCCACCGGTGTCAAGGTAATTGAGGTAATATGGACATGTAGTTCGAGTTATTAAAGTGACTATGCATAGATAATATTTTTATTTATTTTACTAGGCAAGTCAAATTCTTATTTTCAATGACTGCCTAGGAACGGTGGGTTAATTGCCTGTTCAGGGGCAGAATGACAGTTTTGTACCTTGTCAGCTTGGGGGTTTGAACTTGCAACCTTCTGGTTACTAGTCCAATGCTCTAACCACTAGGCTACGCTGCCGCCCCAATAACATAGAGTAGCAGCAGTGTTCCAGAGGGGAGGGCGGGGGGGGGGCAATGCAAATGGTCTGGATAGCCATTTGATTAGCTGTTCAGGAGTCTTATGTTGTGGGGGTAGACGCCTCCCTGTTCACTCATGACTGCACGGCCAGGCACGACTCCAACACCATCATTTAGTTTGCTGATGACACAATAGTGGAGCCTTTTGCACCTAGACTTGGCGCTCCGGTTCTGCTTGCCATGCGGTAGCAGAGAGAACAGTCTGACTAGGATGGCTGGAGTCTTTGACTATTTTTACGGCCTTCCTCTGACACTGCCTGGTATAGAGGTCCTGGATGACAAGAAGCTTGACCCCGGTGATGTACTGGGCCGTACGCACTACCCCCTGTAGTGCCTTGTGGTCTGAGGCCGAGCAGTTGCTATACCAGGCAGTGTTGGAACATGCCAGGATGCTCTCGGTGGTGCAGCTGTAAAACCTTTTGAGGATCTGAGGACCAAATCTTTTCAGTCTCCTGAGGGGGAATAGGTTTTCTCGTGCCCTCTTCACGACTGTCTTGGTGTGCTTGGACCATGTTAGTTTGTTGGTGATGTGGACACCAAGGAACTTGAATCTCTCAACATGCTCCACTACAGCCCCGTCGATAAGAACTGGGGCGTGCTCGGTCCTCCTTTTCCTGTAGTCCACAATCATCTCCTTTGTCTTGTTCACGTTGAGGTGGAGGTTGTTGTCCTTGAACCACACTGCAGGTCTCTGACCTCCTCCCTATAGGCTGTCTCATCATTGTCGGTGATCAGGCCACTGTTGTGTCATCAGCAAACTAAATTATGGTGTTGGAGTCGTGCCTGGCCATGCAGTCATGAGTGAACAGGGAGTACAGTAGGGGACTGAGCACGCACCCCTGAGGGGCCCCTGTGTTGAGGATCAGTGTGGCGGATGTGTTGTTACCTACCCTTACCACCTGGGGGTGGCAGTCAGGAAGTCCAGGATCCAGTTGCAGAGGGAGGTGTTTAGTCCCAGGGTCCTTAGCTTAGTGATGAGTTTTGAGGGTACTATGGTGTTGAACGCTGAGCTGTAGTCCATGAATAGCTTTCTCGCATAGTTGTTCCTTTTGTTCAGGTGTGAAAGGGCAGTGTGGAGTGCAATAGAGATTGTGGATCTGTTGTTGCGGTATGCAAATTGGAGTGGGTCTAGAGTTCAATCTTAGTCCTGTATTGACGCTTTGCCTGTTTAATGTTTCGTCGGAGGGCATAATGGGATTTGTTATAAGCTTCTGGTTGGGGTATGTACGTACAGTCGCTGTGGGGACGATGTCTTCGATGCATTGATAAAGCCAGTGTCTGATGTGATGTACTCAATGCCATTGGAAGAATCCCGGAACATGTTCCAGTCTGTGATAGCAAAACAGTCCTGTAGTTTAGCATCTGCTTCATCTCACCACTTTTTTATAGACCGAGTCACTGGTGCTTCCTGCTTAATAGGGCTAGGTGTCCCGTTACAAAAATAAAACAAATATGGATATTAAACATTTAGGTACGTATAAGTGTCTTATATCGGCTGAAAGCTTAAATTCTTGTTAATCTAACTGCACTGTCTGATTTACAGTAGCTATTACAGTGAAAGCATGTCATGTGATTGTTTGAGGACGGCGCCCCACATCAACATATCTTTCCACCGGCACAGGTTTCATACATTCACAAATAGCGATTAAATATTCACTTACTTTTTGAAAATCTTCCTCTGATTTGTCATCCAACGGGTCCCAGCTATAACATGTAGTGTCATTTTGTTAGATAAAATCCTTCTTTATATCCCGAAAAGTCTGTTTGGTTGGAGCTATCAATTTGAGTAATCCACTCGCTCAACATGCAGAGAAAGGAATCCAAAAATCTACCCCTAAACTTTCTTTCAACAAGTCAAAATATGTTTATATTAATCCTCAGATACCCTAAAATGTAATCAAACTATAACATTTAAAACTAAATCTGATATGTATTATTCATTTTGGAAGTTACAAGCCTGAAACCATTACCATAGACTGCTGACACCCTGTGGAAGCCATGGGAATTGCATCCTGGGAGTTCATTTCCAGTAATACTTGCCATTGGAAGAGCATGGTCTCTCAAAAACAAAAATATCCGGTTGGTTTTTCTTTGGATTTTCTCCTACCATATCTATTGTGTTACATTCTCCTACATTATTTTAACATTTCTACAAACTTCTAAGTATTTTCCAATGGTACCAATTATATGCATGTCCTGGCTTCAGGGCAACAGGCATTTTACTTTGGGCACGTCATTCAGGCAGAAATTGAGAAAAAAGGGGCATAGCCCTAATTACATTTTTTCTTGTATGCTGGAATCAGGAGGATAGAATTATGGTCAGATTTTCCAAATGGAGGATGAGGGAGAGCTTTGTACATGTCTCTGTGTGTGGAGTAAAGGTGGTCTAGAATTGTTTTGCCTCTGGTGGCACATTTAACATGTTGATAGGAATTACGTAAAACTGATTTAAGTTTCCCTGCATTAAATTCCCCGGCCACTAGGAGCGCCTTCTTTGGATGAGCGTTTTCTTGTTTGCTTATGGCGATATACAGCTCATTGAGTGCAGTTATAGTGCCAGCATCGGTCTGTGGTGGTATGTAGACAGCTACGAAAAATACAGATAAAAGCTCTCTAGGTAGATAGTGTGGTCTACAGCTTATCATGAGATACTCTACCTCAGGTGAGCAAAACCTCGAGACTTCCTTAGATATCGTGCACCAGCTGTTGTTTACATAAATGCATAGGCCCCCGCCCCGTGTCTTACCAGAGGCGGCTGTTCTGTCCTGCCGATAAGAGTGTATAACCCGCCAGCTGTTTGTTATTAATGTCATCATTCAGCCACGACTCGGTGAAACATAAGATTTTTATGATATTTCAGTTTTTAATGTTCCATTTATTTTCCAGCGATTGAACATTAGCTAGCAGGATGGAAGGCGAGGGCAGTTTAGCCACTCGTCACCTGATGCTCACAAGGCAACCTGGTCTCTTTCCGTGAAGTCTCCTTCTCCAGCGATTAACTGGGCCTGGTCAGGTGTCTGTATTATATCCCTCCCATCCGACCCATTGAAGAAGAACTCTTGGTCCAGTTTGAGGTGAGCAATCACAGTCCTGATGTCCAGAAGCTCTTTTCGGTCATAAGAGACGGTAGCAGCAACATTATGTACAAAATGAGTTACAATCGAAAACTAACAGCACAGTTGGTGAGGAGCGGATAAGACGGCAGCCTTCACCTCTGACGCCATCACAGTGCTCTCTTCATCAAAGAACAGTAGCATGGATGAAGTGAACTTCTTTCCTCCGTCCACCATACAGGTCATTTGCACCAACCACTCCATCGATGTCTTCAGTTATGTCCTCGGCCTTTATTTCTATCGCCACCCCAGAAATATCCCCCTTGATAGATCCCCTGCTACGAAAATCTACGCAGAAAACAATTCACTCCAATATCTTTTTGAGTCTTAACACACGCTTCTCCTGCTCCGCAGGTTCTTCCAACACATTCCAGATTTTCCTGGAGACATTAAACGGATTTCCCACGTAGCATTCATCCAAAACCCTGACTCCGACCAAAAACAAGTCCTTCTAATTTGCACGCATGAGCAGAACTTCCGCAAAAGTAGGTGGGCCCCCGCAAAAAATGCCCGAGATTGAACTTCACTCAATTTTCTACAGTTTTCCTCTTTAGTTAACACTCTCAATGTTTCGCTCTACTGTGGGAATTGTGATCAAATCAATGCAATATTAGCCTCTTTCAATGTAATATAGCAAAACAAAATGAACTATGCAAGATGGCAGATAACATTGGAGTAAGATTCTATTGCATTGACAGGCACGACTCAGACCAAATCTCTACACAGACCGGTGCAATATAACCAATCAGAGCTGCAGTAGGCCTACGTATATGAAAATAGCCATAGCCATATATAGATCTGTGCCATTTGCTTTGAACTGGGAAACAAAAAATATGGCGAAAGTGGACGATGAAGTGGATTCTAAATCAAATAGCAGTAGAATCAAGAAGAATTGGAGAATTGTCCAAAAGAATGGAAAACAGAGCAAATTAGTGTTCAGTGATGAGAATGACCCTTCATATCCAGAAGGAGTACGGTTTGTTAATGAGGAGCAGCTGGGCAGAGTACCAATCTGGAAGAAACCATATGAGTTATCCAAACTGGTGGAGAAAATACTGGGTAAAGTGAAAGCTGTGAAGATCACGAGAGCCGGGCTTGTTTAGAATTTTTTATGCAGTTGAAGTCGGAAGTTTACATACAATTTAGCCAAATACATTTAAACTCAGTTTTTCACAATTCCTAATGTTTAATCCCCTCCAAAATGTGTTGTCTTAGGTCAGTTACGAGCACCACTTTATTTTAAGAATGTGAAAGAATGAGAATGATTTATTACAGTTTTTATTTCTTTCATCACATTCCCAGTGGGTCAGAAGTTACATACATTCAATTGGTATTTGGTAGCATTGCCTTTAAATTGTTTAACTTGGGTCAAACGTTTTGGGTAGCCTTCCACAAGCTTCCCAGAATAAGTTGGGTGAATTTCGTCCCATTCCTCCTGACAGAACTGGTGTAACTGACTTAGGTTTGTAGGCATCCTTGCTTGCACAAGCTTTTTCATTTCTGCCCATAAATTTCCAATAGAATTGAGGTCAGGGCTTTGTGATGGCCCCTCCAATACCTTGGCTTTGTTGTCCTTAAGCCATTTTAACAAAACTTTGGAGGTATGCTTGGGGTCATTGTCCATTTGGAAGACCCATTTGTGCCAAAGCTTTAACTTCCTGACTGATGTCTTGAGATGTTGCTTCAATATATCCACATAATTTTGCTCCCTCATGACGCCATCTATTTTGTGAAGTGCACCAGTCCCTCCTGCAGCAAAGCACCCCCACAACATGATGCTGCCACCCCCGTGCTTCATGGTTGGGATGGTGTTCTTCGGCTTGCAAGCCTCCCCCTTTTTCCTCCAAACATAATGATGGTCATTATGGCCAAACAGTTCTATTTTGTTTAATCAGACCAGAGGACATTTCTCCAGAAAGTACGATCTTTGTACCCATGTGCAGTTGCAAACCGTAGTCTGGCTTTTTTTATGGCGGTTTTGGAGCAGTGGCTTCTTCCTTGGTGAGCGGCCTTTCAGGTTATGTCAATATAGGACTCATTTTACTGTGGATATAGATCAGGTTATGTTGATATAGATACTTTTGTATCTGTTTCCTCCAGCATCTTCACAAGGTCCTTTGCTGTTGTTCTGGGATTGACCTGCACTTTTTGCTGTTTGCTGTTTTCTTCTGTCTTTCTCTCTTTAGTTCTTTATCTTGGTTGTTGGTGCATTGGGGGGGTTCTTGGGGGTGGGGAATGGAATTAATTGTATTTTTTATTTTTCTTCTTGGGGGGACTGTGGGAGGGGTCTTGAATGGTTGAGGGACAGCTATTGGGGATCTTGGAGGGTTTTCTCCATTGTTTGTAATGGTAGGCCACTCTGATAGACCTACCTGGCCTCTGTTAAAACTGTAACTTAAAGTGATATCAGACCTCAGGTTAAGCCCCAGATGCAGACAGTTCAACATAACAAAAGCGTATTACAAAAACAGGGGGCAGGCATACGACAGGTCAAGGGCAGCCAGAGGTTGTCACATCCTGACTTTAGTTCCTTTTTTATGTCTCTATTTTGGTTTGGTCAGGGCGTGAGTTGGGGTGGGCATTCTAGGTTTTGTACTTCTATGTGTTTGTCCTGGGATGGTTCCCAATCAGAGGCAGCTGTCAATCGTTGTCTCTGATTGAGAACCATACTTAGGTAGCCTGTTCCCACCTGTGTTTGTGAGTAGTTGTTTCCTGTTTTGTGTATTTTCACCTTACAGGACTGTTTCGTGTCGTTCATGCTCTTTGTTGTTTTTTTTTGTCATTCAGTGTTCAGTTTATTTCATTAAATTTACAATGAACACTTACCACGCTGCGTGTTGGTCCGATGATTCCTATTCCTCCTCATCAGACGAAGAGGAGATTCGTTACAGAGCTCAGTAATCCAGAGCAGAGTCCGAAAGGTACAGAACAGGGCAGGCAGAGGTCGGTCATCCATGGCAGTGTCACAGGGTACAGAGCAGCAGGCAGGCTCAGGTCAGGGCAGGCCGATGGTGAAAACCAGGAAAACTAGAAAACAGGGACGAGAGAGAACAGGAGTAGGGGAAAACCGCTGGTAGGCTTGACGGAGACAAGACGAACTGGCAACAGACAAACAGAGAACACAGGGATAAATACACAGGGGAGAATGGAAGGGGTGGAGACAAGCACAAGGACAGGTGAAACCAATCAGGGTGTGACGAGTGGGCACAGCAGTAAATGTGCACGAGAAGTTGAACAGAATTTTTGCGTTCAAGTTTGTGCTCAGCAGACCTGAAATATGTCCAGAGCTGAATTGTTTTTGAGGGAACATTGGACACAGGGCTTCAGTAAAAAATGTATTTGCCTAGGCTAGGCCTAAATCAATATGCTGATAAAACCCTTGGCCTAACAGATTTGAATTGGAAATGTAATATGTGGGCCAATGACAAGTCTAATTCGATGGTGAGCCATGCAAACTGTAGAATTTGAGTTAATTGGCTTTAGGCCTAAATCTGCAACAACAAAGATCTGGGGGATGTACCCTAGATCCCCGGCTATAAATCCTGAATATATTTAAGTACACCTATAGGTCAAGGCTTTGTACTGTACACCTTTACCAACTTGAAGAAGGCTCCCTGGTCTTCTGATTATTCCTTGTGCTACGTTACTATCATTGACGATTTTAGCATGTAAATCTAAAAAACAGTGCCCACAAACTGTTAGGGCCGACATAAAGAGTCCCAACAGAAGTCCCAACACCTTACCACTGTTACACCTGGCTATCAGCGGAGCCTTGTCTGGCAGTGAAACAGTTCATTCAGCCTCATTTACTACCTTTTAAAAAGACATAGCGGATATGGCTGACTTGCTTTAACAAATGTGGTTTCTACTGACAATTGAGATGTACAAACTATGGCATAAGGGGACAACAAGCAAATAAGAGGCAATCGGTAATTTCAATTAAGACATTAATGAGCGAGCTATGATGGACGTATTCAATATAACTATTTGTACAGTACTTTT
This sequence comes from Oncorhynchus masou masou, assembly GCF_036934945.1. Taxonomy (NCBI): domain Eukaryota; kingdom Metazoa; phylum Chordata; class Actinopteri; order Salmoniformes; family Salmonidae; genus Oncorhynchus; species Oncorhynchus masou. The sequence continues at coordinate 43,354,107 of NC_088228.1, forward strand.
GAAATGTACAGTGACATAATTCAAAACATGGGCCATTCTTTCAGTATTCTCCCTGTACACCAAGTCATAACCGTAGGATAAATAAAGGGGGCATATAAGCAGACAATGAAAGCTCTTACAATATTCGATGATGACATTTCTCTTAAAGAGGCTATAGGCTACATGTGCACCAGCAAGTCTGAACAGTAGGCAAAATTAGCAGGGGAAACAGGACCAAAATATTAGGGTGAGGCATATGGGCTACTAACAGCTTACTACACAACATATACTTAGTATTACTTTCTTTGCTACAGTGTACATATCCCTCTGGCATAACATTTATGCAAGACATTTTTGGACTCACCTTGTTGTGCTATGCTCACTTGAGCAGGAAGCTGGCGTGGCAGTCCTTCGTAGGCAGATTTTGTCATCAAACTTTGTCATCAAAGTCCGGTATTCTCTGGATTTATGGTGCTTTCAAGACAACTGGGAACTCTGAAGAAAACAAGGTTGAATCATGATGACGTCAGTAATCTTCAGATTGGTGCTCTAGAAGAGGCCACAGTTTCTGACTTGCAATTCCGAGTTGGATGACCATTCAAAATGTATTTTCCCAGTCAGAACTAGTTTTTTTTCCCGAAGTTCCCAGTTGTCTTGAACTCACTGAAATCAGATTTCCCAGTTCTGAGTTTCCAGTTGTTTTGAGCGTGTCATGCTGGATTGACACCATGGCCAATGTTGAATGTTTATCCTTTTAAGCTTGGAAAAGAGACCCTTAAACCCAGACTTGGACCACACACCCACTCCACTGAATAGCAGGCTAGTGATTGCTTTGCAATGCTTGCAGTTAGCCACTGACTCCTTACAAACCACTCATGGTTGAATTCGCGATTTCCAACTTGTTGTGTAATGTTTATGTCCAATGGCCGATGAGCACCGATACGTTTTATCTATAATTTCTCTTCATTAATTATCTTCATATGACAAGGATTAAAAAGGATTTGCCAGTAGATTGTCGACTTGATTTAATATGATGACTGCTTGCATGCTAGCTAAGATCAGTCCAATCAAAACTGCTGTAGTTATAACGTGATTTGACATCATTTTCTGTGGCCAATGACCTTGAGCCTTCTCGGATGGGCACTTCTAATGTAACTCCATGGCAGTACCTAAGAGGCTTACATTTTCGTGCTCTAACCTTAGACTTGGCGGTGAAGTAGTATGCCCATGAGTGACAGAACACTGAGCCAATCACAGTGCAACTAGAGAACATTACCAACCCCTACACTCCGTTTTTTCCACTGGCTGTTTTTTCCACTGGCTGACTGAGTTTGGCTGAAACACCTGCATTTTGGAGCTGCCTTATGCAAGAAAGCAAAAAAGAGACGCAGTTTGTATGTGGCTTTATAAACATGTATTTTTTTAACAATGTTTGCAAGCTGGTATGTTACACGTATCAATGCCAAAATGACAGGCATCCCCACCAAAAAATAAGCCGAGGCCCGCTGATTATCGAGGAGTGTTGGAAAGATCTTTCAAATAGGCTACTGTGAGGAACTATTATCATTCACATGGAATACAACAAAATGATTTCGTTGACTTATTGTGTGAGGTGAATAAAAAATGAAGCTCAGTTTATTAGTGTATTACGTGCAGCAGGTCAGTTAGCCTACCTGCATGCGTGCTCATGCGTGTGCGCCCCGTCAACATTAAGAGGACAGAGAAACCAGACACGTTCATTGCTCACATTGAGTGCTCCAAACAAAATACAATGACAAAATTGACTAAATTAAAAAATGATGGTAGGAAGTAAACCAAAACTTGTTTCTCACAAGGGTAGCAGGTTGTGAACTCTGCAACCAACTATCCACTCAGAGAATGAGAACATAAATGACTGTAGGCCTAATTAATCCACGCATGAACAGAAATGTATGTAACCAAATTATGGCGATTAATGGTAAATGTACTACGGGTGACAAATGTAATGGGGAGTTGATCAAAATAAAGAATCAATGGGCAATTAGTACAATAAAACAACGAATCTGCAAGAATTAGCGTGAGACAGCTGAGCACATTAGGGAGAGCTAAGCGCATTCTGGAAAGAGACATGCCAATATCTTCACCACACACCCCTCCCCTTGTTCTCGTCTCAACATTTCAAATTATACACAAGACATTGTCTTCGCACATATTTTACATGCGTTGCTTTTCAGTCAATAGAAGACTGAAGAAGCTAATGATCCTCTGTGGCTTAATCATGATCTCTGGTGAAGCATTATGAATGACTTTTATTGATTTTGTATAGACAACAGTGACGTTATCATTATAGCAAATTCATTTCAATTTACTTTAAGCTGCAGTGACTACTGTTACCTAATCATGTCCTATGCTTAAACTACTCATCACATTAGGATTAAAAAAAAAATCAGAACCCGCACTGAGCACCATCTACTCAAAACATTTTCCCGCTGCTATAACTCTTTTCATGCATACAACATTTTGCCACTTTTGGTGACTTGACCTAAATGGCATACTGTATGAATATGAATATAGCCCATGATTTATGGCCTGTAGGGGGGGCGTTGAGGGGGCAGTGGCGGGGGCATTCTTGTGATATTCTCAGCAGTAAAATGTGAGTTTAATTTTCAAAAAGAAAAGTGACGTCGCTTTCGAATGATGTGTCACTTTCTATTTTCTATTTAAGCTCCCCAAAACAACCGCTCGGAGTGTTTAACAGTTTAACGAATTGGAGTGTTCCAGATTTACATTTACGACATCATGTATACCAGCCCTGAGTACAGGTTGTAGCTGCGAGGTTTGACCGCAGGGGACTGACTGCTTTCTGTTGAGTGAGTTCTGGAATGCTGCCTTACTGCGCAATCCCTTCATACAGCTGCAGGGAATATATGTCCAGCACTGTGCGCTCCGCGCTACCACAGTCCACTATGGAACGGAAAGGGGATGACTGGCACAGGACCGAAGGAGAAAGAAGACACCACAAGTCCCAGGATGACGGGTTACAGGAGCGAGATGCTGTATATTCTGGAGAAGCCCCAGATGCGAGGCGAGGAGGAGCGGCTTCGAACTTTTGAAAACTGGCAGAGGGACACACCAGTCACCGCGGGCAACCTGGCCAGAGCGGGATTCTATTTTCTGGGAACAGAAGATAAGGTTCAGTGCTTCTGTTGCGGAGGGATCCTGCGGTACTGGGTCCATGGGGACAGTCCGATCCTCGAACACAAGAGGCACTTCCCCACCTGTAGTTTCGTGCTGGGTAGAGCCGTTGGGAATATCCCGCTGTTTGTCGTTTCCAGGTCCCCTTCTGACTCCGTGGACGGCCAGCTGTTGAGCCAGCTCCAGAGGATGACCGTGGACGACCAGGGAACGGCCGGGCAGGCTGTCTACCCTGAGATGGAGTTAGAGGAATCGCGGCTCACCACCTTCCACAACTGGCCCACGGGTGCTGCGGTCCAGCCCAATGTTCTGGCGAGGGCAGGATTCTTCTACACAGGTACGCAATAGTCTTTGTTGATGGTGACAGTGTGTTGTGAATTGTTTCTGAATTTCTGAACTTTTCTGAATTCTGTTGGGTACGTTTAATAACTTACTTCTTGCTTTTGGTTCCCTATAAAGTCCCATTAAGGTTTGTTGAAGCTTTGCTTTTGGATAAAGTTAAGCACGCCTTGGCAATTACGCATTTGCTATTTGATATTCAGAAATAGCAGGGTAGTGGAACAGTGGTCACTACGAGTTTCCAGTCTTTGTGTGTGAGTTCATGTGACAATAGTGACGCTGAGTCATGTATTTGTGAACAGAAAAAGCTGGACAGGACTCGGACTGCGTAAAGAAGAAAATACCATCGCTGTAGTGCTTAGACTGTTGTGGTATTTAAAGCTTAGAAATTAAAGCGACTATGAGAGAGAATTAGAGAAACTACTTTTCCTTTGTTTGGAATTCAGTTTTGGAAATGCAATAATACAATCCACATTCTCACAACAGTTTTGGGTGTGTATCATTGTGAACATTTGTCTCATTGTGTTTGTGTACACATACAGTTTCCCCTCGGTGTGTACTGTATGCATATGTGTGTTTGTTTGTGTGGGTGTATGAGTGTATTTGTATGTATGTGTACGTGTGTGTGTGTGTGTGGGAGAGAGAGAAAATGTGTTCCTTTAGTGTGTGTCTAATATTCAGGTAAACTCTGTGTCAGTGATTATGATATGTAAGTGCTGTGATAATACTTGGTCTGTGTCCCTCACACTCCTAGGCCACGGTGACAACGTAAAATGCTTTCACTGTGACGGAGGGCTGAGGAACTGGGAACCTGGAGATGACCCCTGGCAGGAGCATGCCAAGTGGTTCCCACGGTAACACACAACAGCACCAACACACACTACCTGTAAAAAGGCATTCTGTCATGCCTTTGACTCTGTGTCCACGGTGCGGCTGGGTCAATAGGCTACTTCTCTTCTTCCTCAGATGTGACTTCCTGATCCAGACGAGAGGACGTGACTACGTCAGTACTATCCAGGCTACCCACTTCCACAGAGAGACTGTGGTAAGTACCTTTATACCTCAGTGTTGTCCTTCACTCTCATACGTTGTCATACCAAAATCAAAAATAATTAGCATATTCATAATGTGTCATCATAACCGTTGTGGTCGCTGCAGTGTGTTAGTTACAGAATAGATCCTGAGGGTGGATTTGTTTTCCAGGGTGGATCACAGACACCGGTGTCCCAAGAAATTACTTCAGCAAATGGTGAGTCCCAGATTACAAATTAAAACATTGAAAGATACATTACATCCGCTTAATTCTCTTGACCCCAAATGAAATGGCAGGGTAGTCCGCCCCATGTGTTAACCTGTGCTGAACAAACACAATAACTATGGATAGCCTTGGAAACGAATACGCTGCTTCCACTTGGCTGCAGACTAAGAGGATGTAGTATTTCATAAGTGGGACCTTAATCATGTGAATGGAGCTGGATAATCACAAATACTGCTTGTTTCAGCTGTTTTAGAGAACAGGCAGAGGAACAGATGGATCCCTCAGTGGTGCTTTTCAATGTAGCTATTAGAGCACAACTGAAACCTGAATTTCTTCCTGTGGATGAATGTGTGTCAGAGGCGATGTGGGGCCCTGGGTTGCCTACTCTATCGAGTCACACACCCTGGGGTACTGCTCTCTCTACTGGGCTGTTTATCAAATGATAGAATGCTCACACTTGTCATCACATACTGTTGCTGAATCTGCACTGCTATCCATCTGTTTTTACAGGAGTGGGAAAAGGTCATTGCTTTTGCTTGAACACACATCTCTCTTTTGGTTTTCTCACGGAGAGAGAGATTGCCTCGGTTAGATATACTTTTTTTCCAGTGCTATTGGTTTTTAGTGAAACTCTCTCTCTCATATATATATATATTCCTCTCTTCCTGTCCTCTTTTTCCTCTCCCCCTGCCTCCATTCCTCTCTTCCTGTCCTATTTTTCCACTCCCCCACCCTCCATTCCTCTCTCCCTGTCCTCTTTTTCCTCTCCCCCACCCTCCATTCCTCTCTTCCTGTCCTCTTTTTCCTCTCCCCCTCCCTCCATTCCTCTCTTCCTGTCCTCTTTTTCCTCTCCCCCTGCCTCCATTCCTCTCTTCCTGTCCTCTTTTTCCTCTCCCCCTCCCTCCATTCCTCTCTTCCTGTCCTCTTTTTCCTCTCCCCCTCCCTCCATTCCTCTCTTCCTGTCCTCTTTTTCCTCTCCCCCTCCCTCCATTCCTCTCTCCCTGTCCTGTTTTTCCTCTCCCCCTCCCTCCATTCCTCTCTTCCTGTCCTCTTTCTCCTCTCCCCCTCCCTCCATTCCTCTCTTCCTGTCCTCTTTTTCCTCTCCCCTCCCTCCATTCCTCTCTTCCTGTCCTCTTTTTCCTCTCCCCCTCCCTCCATTCCTCTCTTCCTGTCCTATTTTTCCTCTCCCCCTGCCTCCATTCCTCTCTTCCTGTCCTCTTTTTCCTCTCCCCCTCCCTCCATTCCTCTCTTCCTGTCCTATTTTTCCTCTCCCCCACCCTCCATTCCTCTCTTCCTGTCCTCTTTTTCCTCCCCCTCCCTCCATTCCTCTCTTCCTGTCCTATTTTTCCTCCCCCCTCCCTCCATTCCTCTTCCTGTCCTCTTTTTCCTCTCCCCCACCCTCCATTCCTCTCTTCCTGTCCTATTTTTCCTCCCCCCCTCCCTCCATTCCTCTCTTCCTGTCCTCTTTTTCCTCTCCCCCTCCCTCCATTCCTCTCTTCCTGTCCTATTTTTCCTCCCCCCCTCCCTCCATTCCTCTTCCTGTCCTCTTTTTCCTCTCCCCCACCCTCCATTCCTCTCTTCCTGTCCTATTTTTCCTCTCCCCCTGCCTCCATTCCTCTCTTCCTGTCCTATTTTTCCTCCCCCCCTCCCTCCATTCCTCTCTTCCTGTCCTCTTTTTCCTCTCCCCCTCCCTCCATTCCTCTCTTCCTGTCCTATTTTTCCTCCCCCCCTCCCTCCATTCCTCTTCCTGTCCTCTTTTTCCTCTCCCCCACCCTCCATTCCTCTCTTCCTGTCCTATTTTTCCTCCCCCCCCCTCCATTCCTCTCTTCCTGTCCTCTTTTTCCTCTCCCCCTCCCTCCATTCCTCTCTTCCTGTCCTATTTTTCCTCCCCCCCTCCCTCCATTCCTCTTCCTGTCCTCTTTTTCCTCTCCCCCACCCTCCATTCCTCTCTTCCTGTCCTATTTTTCCTCTCCCCCTGCCTCCATTCCTCTCTTCCTGTCCTATTTTTCCTCCCCCCCCCCTCCATTCCTCTCTTCCTGTCCTCTTTTTCCTCTCCCCTCCCTCCATTCCTCTCTTCCTGTCCTATTTTTCCTCCCCCTCCCTCCATTCCTCTTCCTGTCCTCTTTTTCCTCTCCCCCACCCTCCATTCCTCTCTTCCTGTCCTATTTTTCCTCTCCCCCTCCCTCCATTCCTCTCTTCCTGTCCTCTTTTTCCTCTCCCCTCCCTCCATTCCTCTCTTCCTGTCCTCTTTTTCCTCTCCCCCACCCTCCATTCCTCTCTTCCTGTCCTCTTTTCCTCTCCCCCTCCCTCCATTCCTCTCTTCCTGTCCTCTTTTCCTCTCCCCCCCCTCCATTCCTCTCTTCCTGTCCTCTTTTTCCTCTCCCCCTCCCTCCATTCCTCTTCCTGTCCTCTTTTTCCTCTCCCCCTCCCTCCATTCCTCTCTTCCTGTCCTATTTTTCCTCCCCCTCCCTCCATTCCTCTTCCTGTCCTCTTTTCCTCTCCCCCACCCTCCATTCCTCTCTTCCTGTCCTCTTTTTCCTCTCCCCCTGCCTCCATTCCTCTCTTCCTGTCCTCTTTTTCCTCTCCCCCTCCCTCCATTCCTCTCTTCCTGTCCTCTTTTTCCTCTCCCCCTCCCTCCATTCCTCTCTTCCTGTCCTCTTTTCCTCTCCCCCTGCCTCCATTCCTCTCTTCCTGTCCTCTTTTTCCTTTCCCCCTCCCTCCATTCCTCTCTTCCTGTCCTCTTTTTCCTCTCCCCCTCCCTCCATTCCTCTCTCCCTATCCTGTTTTTCCTCTCCCCCTCCCTCCATTCCTCTCTTCCTGTCCTCTTTCTCCTCTCCCCCTCCCTCCATTCCTCTCTTCCTGTCCTCTTTTTCCTCTCCCCCTCCCTCCATTCCTCTCTTCCTGTCCTCTTTTCCTCCCCCTCCCTCCATTCCTCTCTTCCTGTCCTCTTTTTCCTCTCCCCCTGCCTCCATTCCTCTCTTCCTGTCCTCTTTTTCCTCTCCCCCTCCCTCCATTCCTCTCTTCCTGTCCTATTTTTCCTCTCCCCCACCCTCCATTCCTCTCTTCCTGTCCTCTTTTTCCTCCCCCCCTCCCTCCATTCCTCTCTTCCTGTCCTATTTTTCCTCCCCCCCTCCCTCCATTCCTCTTCCTGTCCTCTTTTTCCTCTCCCCCACCCTCCATTCCTCTCTTCCTGTCCTATTTTTCCTCCCCCCCTCCCTCCATTCCTCTTCCTGTCCTCTTTTTCCTCTCCCCCACCCTCCATTCCTCTCTTCCTGTCCTATTTTTCCTCTCCCCCTCCCTCCATTCCTCTCTTCCTGTCCTCTTTTTCCTCTCCCCCTGCCTCCATTACTCTCTTCCTGTCCTCTTTTTCCTCTCCCCCTCCCTCCATTCCTCTCTTCCTGTCCTCTTTTTCCTCTCCCCCTCCCTCCATTCCTCTCTTCCTGTCCTCTTTTTCCTCTCCCCCTCCCTCCATTCCTCTCTTCCTGTCCTCTTTTTCCTCCCCCCTCCCTCCATTCCTCTTCCTGTCCTCTTTTTCCTCTCCCCCACCCTCCATTCCTCTCTTCCTGTCCTATTTTTCCTCTCCCCCTCCCTCCATTCCTCTCTTCCTGTCCTCTTTTTCCTCTCCCCCTGCCTCCATTACTCTCTTCCTGTCCTCTTTTTCCTCTCCCCTCCCTCCATTCCTCTCTTCCTGTCCTCTTTTCCTCTCCCCCTCCCTCCATTCCCCTCTTCCTGTCCTCTTTTTCCTCTCCCCTCCCTCCATTCCTCTTCCTGTCCTCTTTTTCCTCTCCCCTCCCTCCATTCCTCTCTTCCTGTCTTCTTTTTCCTCTCCCCCTCCCTCCATTCCTCTCTTCCTGTCCTCTTTTCCTCTCCCCCTGCCTCCATTCCTCTCTTCCTGTCCTCTTTTTCCTCTCCCCCTCCCTCCATTCCTCTCTTCCTGTCCTCTTTTTCCTCTCCCCCTCCCTCCATTCCTCTCTTCCTGTCCTCTTTTTCCTCTCCCCCTCCCTCCATTCCTCTCTCCCTATCCTGTTTTTCCTCTCCCCTCCCTCCATTCCTCTCTTCCTGTCCTCTTTCTCCTCTCCCCCTCCCTCCATTCCTCTCTTCCTGTCCTCTTTTTCCTCTCCCCCTCCCTCCATTCCTCTCTTCCTGTCCTCTTTTCCTCCCCCTCCCTCCATTCCTCTCTTCCTGTCCTCTTTTTCCTCTCCCCCTGCCTCCATTCCTCTCTTCCTGTCCTCTTTTCCTCTCCCCTCCCTCCATTCCTCTCTTCCTGTCCTATTTTTCCTCTCCCCCACCCTCCATTCCTCTCTTCCTGTCCTCTTTTCCTCCCCCCTCCCTCCATTCCTCTCTTCCTGTCCTCTTTTTCCTCCCCCCCCCCCTCCATTCCTCTCTTCCTGTCCTATTTTTCCTCACCCCCTCCCTCCATTCCTCTTCCTGTCCTCTTTTTCCTCTCCCCCACCCTCCATTCCTCTCTTCCTGTCCTCTTTTTCCTCTCCCCCTCCCTCCATTCCTCTCTACCTGTCCTCTTTTTCCTTTCCCCCTCCCTCCATTCCTCTCTTCCTGTCCTCTTTTTCCTCTCCCCCTCCCTCCATTCCTCTCTTCCTGTCCTCTTTTTCCTCTCCCCCTGCCTCCATTCCTCTCTTCCTGTCCTCTTTTTCCTCTCCCCCTCCCTCCATTCCTCTCTTCCTGTCCTCTTTTTCCTTTCCCCCTCCCTCCATTCCTCTCTTCCTGTCCTCTTTTTCCTCTCCCCCTCCCTCCATTCCTCTCTTCCTGTCCTCTTTTTCCTCTCCCCCTGCCTCCATTCCTCTCTTCCTGTCCTCTTTTTCCTCTCCCCCTCCCTCCATTCCTCTCTTCCTGTCCTCTTTTTCCTCTCCCCCTCCCTCCATTCCTCTCTTCCTGTCCTCTTTTTCCTCTCCCCCTCCCTCCATTCCTCTCTCCCTATCCTGTTTTTCCTCTCCCCCTCCCTCCATTCCTCTCTTCCTGTCCTCTTTCTCCTCTCCCCCTCCCTCCAAACCTCTCTTCCTGTCCTATTTTTCCTCTCCCCCACCCTCCATTCCTCTCTTCCTGTCCTCTTTTTCCTCCCCCTCCCTCCATTCCTCTCTTCCTGTCCTATTTTTCCTCCCCCCCTCCCTCCATTCCTCTTCCTGTCCTCTTTTTCCTCTCCCCCACCCTCCATTCCTCTCTTCCTGTCCTATTTTTCCTCCCCCCCTCCCTCCATTCCTCTTCCTGTCCTCTTTTCCTCTCCCCCACCCTCCATTCCTCTCTTCCTGTCCTATTTTTCCTCTCCCCCTCCCTCCATTCCTCTCTTCCTGTCCTCTTTTTCCTCTCCCCCTGCCTCCATTACTCTCTTCCTGTCCTCTTTTCCTCTCCCCCTCCCTCCATTCCTCTCTTCCTGTCCTCTTTTTCCTTTCCCCTCCCTCCATTCCTCTCTTCCTGTCCTCTTTTCCTCTCCCCTCCCTCCATTCCTCTCTTCCTGTCCTCTTTTTCCTCCCCCTCCCTCCATTCCTCTCTTCCTGTCCTCTTTTTCCTCTCCCCCTGCCTCCATTCCTCTCTTCCTGTCCTCTTTTTCCTCTCCCCCTCCCTCCATTCCTCTCTTCCCTCTCCCCCTCCCTCCATTCCTCTCTTCCTGTCCTATTTTTCCTCTCCCCCACCCTCCATTCCTCTCTTCCTGTCCTCTTTTTCCTCCCCCCCTCCCTCCATTCCTCTCTTCCTGTCCTCTTTTCCTCCCCCCTCCCTCCATTCCTCTCTTCCTGTCCTATTTTTCCTCCCCCCCTCCCTCCATTCCTCTTCCTGTCCTCTTTTTCCTCTCCCCCACCCTCCATTCCTCTCTTCCTGTCCTCTTTTTCCTCTCCCCCTCCCTCCATTCCTCTCTACCTGTCCTCTTTTTCCTTTCCCCCCCCTCCATTCCTCTCTTCCTGTCCTCTTTTCCTCTCCCCTCCCTCCATTCCTCTCTTCCTGTCCTCTTTTTCCTCTCCCCCTGCCTCCATTCCTCTCTTCCTGTCCTCTTTTCCTCTCCCCTCCCTCCATTCCTCTCTTCCTGTCCTCTTTTTCCTTTCCCCTCCCTCCATTCCTCTCTTCCTGTCCTCTTTTTCCTCTCCCCCTCCCTCCATTCCTCTCTTCCTGTCCTCTTTTTCCTCTCCCCCTGCCTCCATTCCTCTCTTCCTGTCCTCTTTTCCTCTCCCCCTCCCTCCATTCCTCTCTTCCTGTCCTCTTTTCCTCTCCCCCTCCCTCCATTCCTCTCTTCCTGTCCTCTTTTTCCTCTCCCCCTCCCTCCATTCCTCTCTTCCTGTCCTATTTTTCCTCTCCCCCTCCCTCCATTCCTCTCTTCCTGTCCTGTTTTTCCTCTCCCCCTCCCTCCATTCCTCTCTTCCTGTCCTATTTTTCCTCTCCCCCTCCCTCCATTCCTCTCTTCCTGTCCTGTTTTTCCTCTCCCCTCCCTCCATTCCTCTCTTCCTGTCCTCTTTCTCCTCTCCCCCTCCCTCCATTCCTCTCTTCCTGTCCTATTTTTCCTCTCCCCCACCCTCCATTCCTCTCTTCCTGTCCTCTTTTTCCTCCCCCCCTCCCTCCATTCCTCTCTTCCTGTCCTCTTTTTCCTCCCCCCCTCCCTCCATTCCTCTTCCTGTCCTCTTTTTCCTCTCCCCCACCCTCCATTCCTCTCTTCCTGTCCTATTTTTCCTCCCCCCCTCCCTCCATTCCTCTTCCTGTCCTCTTTTTCCTCTCCCCCACCCTCCATTCCTCTCTTCCTGTCCTATTTTTCCTCTCCCCCTCCCTCCATTCCTCTCTTCCTGTCCTCTTTTTCCTCTCCCCCTGCCTCCATTACTCTCTTCCTGTCCTCTTTTTCCTCTCCCCCTCCCTCCATTCCTCTCTTCCTGTCCTCTTTTTCCTTTCCCCCTCCCTCCATTCCTCTCTTCCTGTCCTCTTTTTCCTCTCCCCCTCCCTCCATTCCTCTCTTCCTGTCCTCTTTTTCCTCTCCCCCTGCCTCCATTCCTCTCTTCCTGTCCTCTTTTTCCTCTCCCCTCCCTCCATTCCTCTCTTCCCTCTCCCCCTCCCTCCATTCCTCTCTTCCTGTCCTCTTTTCCTCTCCCCCTCCCTCCATTCCTCTCTTCCTGTCCTATTTTTCCTCTCCCCCTCCCTCCATTCCTCTCTTCCTGTCCTCTTTTCCTCTCCCCTCCCTCCATTCCTCTCTCCCTGTCCTCTTTTTCCTCTCCCCCACCCTCCATTCCTCTCTTCCTGTCCTCTTTTTCCTCTCCCCTCCCTCCATTCCTCTCTTCCTGTCTTCTTTTTCCTCTCCCCCTCCCTCCATTCCTCTCTTCCCTCTTTCTTTTGATCCCTCTCCCGGCATCTCCTCCCTCTGCCAGACGTGGTGGGTGGTCTGGGCACACCCTCAGTCATGCTGTCTCCTGTGGTCCAGACCGTGCTCCAGATGGGCTTTGAGGCTGGCCTGCTGGAGAGTCTGGTCCAGACCAAGTACCTGCTGACCGGCCAGCACTACACCTCCGTGTCTGGCCTGGTCACTGACGTACTGGCTGCTGAGGAGGAGGACAGGACCAGGGGGCTGCAGAGCAGAGTCCAGGGTAAGGATGGTGATCATGATGAGGATTATATTAAGAATGATGGATTGGATTTACATAGAGCTTCCTGATGCTCAATGCACATTGTAAGACCCTTACAGAAAAACTGCATGATTTCACATGTGGAAACGTGTTTTTGGAACACTTCCCATGTGAGCTATACCCGGGCAGGTGCTGCTAATATACACCCTGGTAGTGGAGGAAGTACTTGTCTTGGGGTATGGACCAGCAGATGGGCTGGGTAGAGTCCAGGGACCCACAGAGCAGGGGTAAAGGCCATAACTTTAATAAACAGCCTAAAACCTTTACCCTGAGGGGTGTCCGAAAAATAGCCTGCTGAGACCCATGTTGGTATTTTCAACTCTGATTGTTATGCACTTGAGTGAGGACCCAAAAGCGGTTTAACAAAAACAGAGTCCTTTAATGTAAACACAGGGAAGACATAGATCCTCATCAGATGTGGATAATGGAAAAATAGACAACCCGCAGAGAGGGCGACCAATGAAACAAAAAGTCCTTCTGATAATTACAAGAGAGCCCCCTTCTTAGCAGCAGAGGAGAATAGCTGGGTTAGCGGCGACAGGCTGCAGGTCTCTGGGTAGGCGCGGGTCGTAGAGGAACAGTGGTACCTGATCTCACATAGCATCAGATGAACTGGACACAGTGCAAACGATAAGACAGTTAGCTGAGTACAGGATGCACCTGCCAGGCAGATTCCGACAGGACAAGGATGAAGCAAACGAGACGATAGTTTGTTTCTGGCATGAGAAACTCAAACGAGAATCTGAGAATCTGACACAGAAAGTAGCAGGAACAGAGAGAGAAATAGAGACCTAATCAGAGGGAAAAAGGGAACAGGTGGGGAAAGGGTGAACGAGGTAGTTAGAGGAGATGGAGGAGGAGAGAAAGAGAAGGTAACCTAATACGACCAGCAGAGGGAGACCGAGTGAAGAGAAAGAACAGGAACAAGACATAATATGACAAGACATGACACTGATGTTGGCCACGTTCATATTTTTACATCCCTTTGATATTCTCGTGCATCTGCATTGATTGGATTGGATTGACACTGAGAATCAACAAATGGAGACTCTTGTTAACGATGTAAATAGATCACCGTGTGTAACCATGTGTCTCACCCTTGTTTACTGTTTGTTTTCTGTCCCATCAGAGCCGGTGGAGAGACAGGGTCCCAGTGCAGGAGGGGTCAGGACACAGACACCCATCAGAGAAAAAGGTCAGAGGTCATATTACACACACACACACACACACACACACACACACACACACACACACACACACACACACACACACACACACACACACACTTGTAAATTCATGTTTTGAATTTCAGCAGTGGGAGACTCCACCCCTGAGGAGCTCCTACGTCAGCTGCAGGAGGAGCGGACATGTAAGGTGTGTATGGACAAACTGGTATCCATCGTCTTCATCCCCTGTGGTCATCTGGTGGTGTGTAGCGACTGTGCTGCCAGCCTGCGTCACTGCCCCATCTGCAGAGCCACCATCAGAGGCAGCGTCCGAGCATTCATGTCCTGAGAGTCACACTCAAGTACAAGACCCTTGTGTGAGTCGGAGTGTGTATGTGTGTATATTCGTATGACAAAAGTATATCTAATACACCAACAAACAATATCCTTGTTTCACTTTTAGGCTTTTGTTTGCCTTTGACAAATGAAGAGAGATTCTACAACCCCTCGGGGCGGCTCATCTTTCTATAGGTGCTGTGAGAATTTTGTGGAAATGTCCCCTGGATTTTAGATGCCTGACAGATCTGACCCATTCTCCTAACTTCAATACTGTTCAGCTGTTGATTTGCCCTGCTCAAAATAACCTCCAAAATCAAAATGGCTTCTTTTTGGCTGTAGTAGAAGTTGTTGAATATATTTATTTTGATACAGTAAACACATTTCCAATATCATTATTGGTGTTTACAGAGATCAACTGGCAGAGCAAGAGTATCAGTCCAACTGCACATCAGATTACAGTTAGTTTGTACAAATACTAAAAATAATCCCTAAATCAAATTACCCAGAATCGGTTTATCAAAAGTACACATCATTTGGCCTCCCGAGTGGCGCAGCGGTCTTAGGCACTGCATCGCAGTGCTTGAGTCGTCACTACAGACCCGGGTTCAACCCGGAGACCCATGAGGTGGCGCACAGTTGGCCCAGCATCGTACATGCTGACAGTTGCCGGTTGTACGGCGTTTCCTCCGACACATTGGTGCGGCTGGCTTCCGGGTTGGGCGAGCAGTGTGTCAAGAAGCAATGCGGAATGGCAGGGTCGTGTTTCGATGGACGCATGGCCCTCGACCTTTGCCTCTCCCGAGTCCGTACGGGAGTTGCAGCGATGGGACAAGACTGTAACTATCAATTGGATACCACCAACTTGGGGAGAAAAAGTACAACATTTGTTTATTAACAAACTGATATTTACACTATTGAACACAGCACAGGTCTGGACAAATATGATTACATAATTGAAGAAGACTACAGAGGATACAAAATAAAGACAAATATAAATAGAAAAACAATGTCAGGCTCTTCCATTCCTGTTGCTGTTTTGCATTGAAAGGCAAAAAAACTGTTCCTGTAACTCAAATTATTTTAGGTGTCGAAAGATATTTTTTTATCAAGAGATAATGTGCAGTGTGTGTTCGCTGTTGGTAATGATCCTGGCTACAGTTCATAAAGTGTATCTGGTCCTTTGTTCATAAGTATTGACAGGCTGCCATGGCTTGGTATTGATAAGCTCGGGGTTTATTCATTGTTTATTCATTGGAGTGCAACAGAGTATTACAGATAGAAATGTAATGCATAGAGCTGGTATTATCTATGACAGAATGTCTATTACACAATACATCTATATCTGAATCTTCTGTAACATTGTCCTGAAATGTTACCTTTACACCTCAAATTATACCTTATTCCCTATATAGTGCACTACTTCAGGATATCATTTGGAACAAGGCCCATAGTTTACAATCATTATTTTTGCACCATCACTTAAGCCACCACCACTGTTCTGCAAACGCATTCATATGAAGCCAATATCAGTTGAGAGACAGCTGTGTATTTCATATTATCAGCCCAGAAGCCTGTCTATCAAGCCCACAAGGTGTTGATCAGGTGCTGGAAACATGAGACCGAACCAAATCTCCATATGTGCTGTGTTCAAGGCTCTTTTGATTAAGTAGAAAACAAGCTTTGATTTAACAAGGGTATTCATCACCTTCATGCCACAGCAGACAGACAGACATCAAGACAAATGATACAAATGAATGTAGAGGCTTCAGTTGGAACTAAGAAGTACATTTGTTCTTCTGAACGGCGTCAGGTATAAGACTGAGTGGAGATAACGAAGTATACAGTGAGATATAGGCTTCATACATACATGCAGGGTAGTACACCGGACCTTTCTATGGGGTCCAGTAGGCCAATAACCCAAACGGTGTATTATATCTTACCAATAAACATGTGTACATGACTACATTCAACAGCAGGGGGCAGTAGTGGTACACAGGAAGATTAAGGCAGAAAGTGGACAGTCCAGGGAGATGAGGTGCTCTTAGGCACGGATCTATGATCAGTCGCCCCTTCTCAAATCTTAATGAGGGATGAAACCCTAAACCCACCTTAGATTAGTGTCTAGTGGCAACTCCATTCTACTCATAAAGGGACACAGCCAAAGACCCAGGCAGTTACACACTCTGTAACACTAAGTCCAAATACTCAGGAACTAGCCCCCATCTTAAAGTTTGGACAAAATAGTTTATGTCTATGAATTGTGGGATAATTGCTCCCCAAACCCACAGAGACCCAAACATACACTAGGTTATTACCGTATAATACAGAATATCCACATTTATCATACAAAACCCATTCAAACATGCTATGAAAAAAGGATTCAAATGTATCACAGTTGAATCATCGATCTATAGATGGAATGATAGAGAAAACAGGTGGTGTACAGTATGGCTCTGCTCTCTTGCTTTGCTATATGTGTGCTACTTAAAACCATTTACACTCTATTCAATACCTTTGTATGCCATGGAGGGGAAATGTAGACAAACTACCTGTCATATCCACTATTGTTAACTGTAAAACAAGGTGACAGATAAACACTCAAACCCTCACAGTAGTTGGAGGCAGTTGGGTTTTTGGACAGGGGCTTTAAGACACATCTACATCCTGACACAAACCTCAAAGCTCCACACCATTAACTGTAAAACAAGGTGACAACCGTTTTCCTTTCCTTCCATCCCGCTCTACAGTTTACAGATTAACTCTACTGAAACACTGTATATCATAACCAGTCACATCACTGTGAGTAAAACCAGATTAACAAAGACTCACTGTGAGTAAGACCAGATTAACAAAGACTCAAACATTATTGCCTGTTACTGTAATACCTTAAGCTATCTCTGTTATGAGGTTGTTGTTGTTTCGTTTGCATTTCAAAACCCTGACTCAGTCTTTTTCCATCTTTTTTCTCTGGTTCTCTTTTTGACTGAAGCCCCTGTAGGTTTGGTTGCTTTGTTTCCCTCCCTCCCTCCCCGTCTCCCACTCCTTTCCCCCTTCCCTCCCTACCTCTTACTGCCTTTCCTGTGTATTTATGTGCACAGATCCGGGCCTCAAGTAAACAGCAGAACACAATAGTTCATTCCATTCCACAGGCTCAACTGTAATTCAGCCTAAGAGGATCTGTGACCAAGCCATAATAACACTCCAAACCACAAAGCCGCAGACAGAGAGGCCTTTCAGACCAGAGAACAGGAGGAAGGATGAACTGTCGAGTTTATATGTGTGTGTATATACATATATACGGTACCAATCAAACATTTGGACACACCTACTGATTCCAGGGTTTCCTTTATTTTTTTACAGTTTTCTATATTGTAGAATAATAGTGAAGACATAAAAACTATGAAATAACACATATGGAATCATGTAGTAAGCAAAAAAGTCTTCAACAAATCAAAATATACTTTATATTTGAGATTCTTCGAAGTAACCACCCTTTGCCTTGATGACAGCTTTGCACTCTCTTGGCATTCTCTCAACCAGCTTCATGTGGTAGTCACCTGGAATGCATTTCAACTAACAGGTGAGCCTTTTTAAAAGTTAATTTGTGGAATTTCTTTCCTTCTTAATGCGTTTGAGCCAATCAGTTGTGTTGTGACAAGGTAGGGGTGGTATACAGAAGATAGCCCTATTTGGTAAAAGACCAAGTCCATATTATGGCAAGAACAGCTCAAATAAGCAAAGAGAAATGACAGTCCATCATTACTTTAAGACATGAAGGTCAGTCAATCTGGAAAAATTCAATAACTTTTAAAGATTCTTCAAGTGCAGTCGCGAAAACCATCAAGCAATATGTTAAAACTGGCTCTCATATGGACCGCCACAGGAAAGGAAAACCCAGAGTTACCTCTGCTGCAGAGGATAAGTTCATTAGAGTTAACTGCCTCAGAAATTGCAGCCCAAATAAATGCTTCACAGAGTTCAAGTAACAGACACATCTCAACATCAACTGTTCAGAGGAGACTGGCTGAATCAGGCCTTCATGGTCGAATTGCTACAAATAAACCACTACTAAAAGACACCAATAAATAGAAGAGTCTTGCTTGGGCCAAGAATCACGAGTAATCAACATTAGACCGGTGGTCTGATGAGACCAAATTATAGATTTTTGGTTCCAACCGCCGTGTCTTTGTGAGATGCAGAGTAGGTGAATGGAATATCTCCACATGTGTGGTTCCTAACATGAAGCATGGAGGAGGAGGTGTGGGGGTGCTTTGCTGGTGACACTGTCAATGATTCATTTAGAATTCAAGGCACTCTTTTTACCAGCATGGCTACCACAGCATTCTGCAGCAATACGTCATCCCATCTGGTTTAAGCTTATTGGGACTATAATTTGTTTTTCAACAGGACAATGACCCAACACACCTCCAGGCTGTGTAAGGGCTATTTGACCAAGAAGCAGAGTGATGGAGTGCTGCATCAGATGCCTTGGCCTCCACAATCACCTGACCTCAACCCAATTGAGATGGTTTGAATGAGTTGGACTGCAGAGTGAAGGAAAAGCAGCCAACAAGTGCTCAGCATGTGGGAACTCGTTCAAGACTGTTAGAAAAGCATTCCAGGTGAAGCTGGTTGAGAGAATGTGAGAGTGTGCAAAGCTGTCATCAAGGCAAAGGGTGGCTACTAATTGATTCCATATGTGTTATTTCAAAGCGTAGATGTTTTCACTTTTATGCTGCAATGTAGAAAATAGTAATAGAGAAAACCCCTTGAATGAGTAGGTGTGTCCAAACTTTTGACTGGTACTGTATATATAGCTATGATCTATAGATTGATCACTAGTTCTGATAGAACAATGGACAGAAATACAGCCATTGACAGCAGTTACTGTGCGTCTCTGTTATCGGATGCCGTTTGTAGTTCTAGATCAATAATTTATATTTGAGTACACAGTAAGAGATCAGACCCATGTTACACTGTAATTACCCCCTCCCCATCCCCCAACCCTATCCTCTCCTTCCCTCCCACTAACAACAGAACTGGGAAGTACAGTCATTATTAAGCAGAGCACCCGTCATTTACATGTTTGAAGTACTGAAGAGATGTAGAGAACCAGAGGAATGTCTGGCCGGCCCCAGTGAATTCTCGGACGGTTGTTGTGTCAGTCAGAGCAGCCACTTGGTTTCCATCGGAACCTGCAATGTTGCCTTCTGCCCTATTTACGTAGACCTGGAGGTGATAGAACACAGAAGACAGTGAGTGGGTGAGGAACACATGCACATGAGTACACAGGATTTCCAGTACATGTATTATCTAGCCTTTATATCCCTAGTGCTGGAGGAGGGGAAAACATTCATTCTGTCTCATTTGCAACAGAGATGATGAAGCGAGAGGAGAGATGTCCTGCAGGCTAATAATACTTCCATTTGGGCTCAGGGACATTAAAGGACTGACGCCACTGCCCAGATTGTTATTAAGTTTCCTGCAGAATTTAATAGAGCATTCCAATGGAAGCTGTGATGGTGGTTATCAGGTAGAGAACCTCCAATCCATGGTATTTCTACAGGTAACTGCCAAAATAAAGGAAACACGTGAGTAAATGAGGTTAAAGTATGTTGAAAGCAGGTGCTTGCACACAGGTGTGGAATTAACATCGCAGCGTGCTTACGGTCGTATAAAATGCCCAGTTGCCCATTATTTAGGCTACCATGGCTAGAAGAGATCTCAGTCACTTTGAAAGAGTGGTGATTGTTGGGGCAGGTTTAGCAGGAGCTTCAGTGATGAAGACAGCTGAACTTGCTGATGTTTCATGATATGGCCGTCGCAGCCGCCAGAACTCAACCCAACTGAACACCTGTGGGAAATTCTGGAGTGGTGCCTAAGGCAGTGTTTTCCACCACCATCAACACAACACCAAATGATGGGATTTCTCATGGAAGACTGGTGTGGCATCCCTCCAGACACTTGTAGAACCTATAGGTGCGTTGAAGGTCGTCTGGCAGCTTATGGTGGCCCTATTATTATATATTATATGTTTGTGTTTTCTTTATTTGGCAGCTACCTGCATGTCTATATACATAAATGTACAAATACACACACGCACACACACACACAATGCCATGACAAACCTACATATTCCCCTAAGCCTTCAGACAAGATGTAGCAGGTTTAATAGGGTTGTTCACTCCAGTCAGGCTTTTTCATTCTCCCAGAGCAGAACCAGAAAGAACGTTGATACGAGTCACAGAAGAATAGTCTACCATGATACGGTTGTTATGTACTTCATCCCAATAACAAAACCTGTACAATTCATATATTTATTGTTTGATGTGTTGATGTGTTGAGGTATTGAAGTGCATGGTTAACTGGATCAGACAGGACACCTAACTCTAGACTCCCCCACACGAGCCTATTTCTCATATTCACCCACAGACAGGGAGCCTAACTGGGCATACACTAGCCTATCTCTCATATTCACCCACAGACAGGGAGCCTAACTGGGCATACACTAGCCTATTTCTCATATTCACCCACAGACAGGGAGCCTAACTGGGCATACACTAGCCTATTTCTCATATTCACCCACAGAGAGGGAGCCTAACTGGGCATACACTAGCCTATCTCTCATATTCACCCACAGACAGGGAGCCTAACTGGGCATACACTAGCCTATCTCTCATATTCACCCACAGAGAGGGAGCCTAACTGGGC
This sequence comes from Oncorhynchus masou masou, assembly GCF_036934945.1. Lineage (NCBI taxonomy): Eukaryota > Metazoa > Chordata > Actinopteri > Salmoniformes > Salmonidae > Oncorhynchus > Oncorhynchus masou. Next base: position 43,374,680 of record NC_088228.1, read on the forward strand.
ATACACTAGCCTATCTCTCATATTCACCCACAGACAGGGAGCCTAACTGGGCATACACTAGCCTATTTCTCATATTCACCCACAGAGAGGGAGCCTAACTGGCTATACACTAGCCTATTTCTCATATTCACCCACAGAGAGGGAGACTAACTGGCTATACACTAGCCTATTTCTCATATTCACCCACAGAGAGGGAGCCTAACTGGGCATACACTAGCCTATTTCTCATATTCACCCACAGAGAGGGAGCCTAACTGGGCATACACTAGCCTATTTCTCATATTCACCCACAGACAGGGAGCCTAACTGGCTATACACTAGCCTATTTCTCATATTCACCCACAGAGAGGGAGCCTAACTGGCTATACACTAGCCTATTTCTCATATTCACCCACAGACAGGGAGCCTAACTGGGCATACACTAGCCTATTTCTCATATTCACCCACAGAGAGGGAGCCTAACTGGGCATACACTAGCCTATCTCTCATATTCACCCACAGACAGGGAGCCTAACTGGGCATACACTAGCCTATCTCTCATATTCACCCACAGACAGGGAGCCTAACTGGGCATACACTAGCCTATCTCTCATATTCACCCACAGAGAGGGAGCCTAACTGGGCATACACTAGCCTATCTCTCATATTCACCCACAGACAGGGAGCCTAACTGGGCATACACTAGCCTATTTCTCATATTCACCCACAGAGAGGGAGCCTAACTGGGCATACACTAGCCTATTTCTCATATTCACCCACAGACAGGGAGCCTAACTGGCTATACACTAGCCTATTTCTCATATTCACCCACAGACAGGGAGCCTAACTGGGCATACACTAGCCTATTTCTCATATTCACCCACAGACAGGGAGCCTAACTGGGCATACACTAGCCTATTTCTCATATTCACCCACAGACAGGGAGCCTAACTGGGCATACACTAGCCTATTTCTCATATTCACCCACAGAGAGGGAGCCTAACTGGGCATACACTAGCCTATCTCTCATATTCACCCACAGAGAGGGAGCCTAACTGGGCATACACTAGCCTATTTCTCATATTCACCCACAGACAGGGAGCCTAACTGGGCATACACTAGCCTATTTCTCATATTCACCCACAGACAGGGAGCCTAACTGGGCATACACTAGCCTATCTCTCATATTCACCCACAGAGAGGGAGCCTAACTGGGCATACACTAGCCTATTTCTCATATTCACCCACAGAGAGGGAGCCTAACTGGCTATACACTAGCCTATTTCTCATATTCACCCACAGACAGGGAGCCTAACTGGGCATACACTAGCCTATCTCTCATATTCACCCACAGAGAGGGATCCTAACTGGCTATACACTAGCCTATTTCTCATATTCACCCACAGAGAGGGAGCCTAACTGGCTATACACTAGCCTAGTTCTCATATTCACCCACAGATAGGGAGCCTAACTGGGCATACACTAGCCTATCTCTCATATTCACCCAGACAGGGAGCCTAACTGGGCATACACTAGCCTATTTCTCATATTCACCCACAGAGAGGGAGCCTAACTGGGCATACACTAGCCTATCTCTCATATTCACCCACAGACAGGGAGCCTAACTGGGCATACACTAGCCTATTGCTCATATTCACCCACAGAGAGGGAGCCTAACTGGGCATACACTAGCCTATCTCTCATATTCACCCAGACAGGGAGCCTAACTGGGCATACACTAGCCTATCTCTCATATTCACCCACAGAGAGGGAGCCTAACTGGGCATACACTAGCCTATCTCTCATATTCACCCAGACAGGGAGCCTAACTGGGCATACACTAGCCTATTTCTCATATTCACCCACAGAGAGGGAGCCTAACTGGGCATACACTAGCCTATCTCTCATATTCACCCAGACAGGGAGCCTAACTGGGCATACACTAGCCTATTTCTCATATTCACCCACAGAGAGGGAGCCTAACTGGGCATACACTAGCCTATCTCTCATATTCACCCAGACAGGGAGCCTAACTGGGCATACACTAGCCTATCTCTCATATTCACCCAGACAGGGAGCCTAACTGGGCATACACTAGCCTATTTCTCATATTCACCCACAGAGAGGGAGCCTAACTGGCTATACACTAGCCTATTTCTCATATTCACCCACAGACAGGGAGCCTAACTGGGCATACACTAGCCTATCTCTCATATTCACCCAGACAGGGAGCCTAACTGGGCATACACTAGCCTATCTCTCATATTCACCCACAGACAGGGAGCCTAACTGGGCATACACTAGCCTATCTCTCATATTCACCCAGACAGGGAGCCTAACTGGGCATACACTAGCCTATTTCTCATATTCACCCACAGAGAGGGAGCCTAACTGGCTATACACTAGCCTATTTCTCATATTCACCCACAGACAGGGAGCCTAACTGGGCATACACTAGCCTATTCTCATATTCACCCAGACAGGGAGCCTAACTGGGCATACACTAGCCTATCTCTCATATTCACCCACAGACAGGGAGCCTAACTGGGCATACACTAGCCTATCTCTCATATCACCCACAGACAGGGAGCCTAACTGGGCATACACTAGCCTATCTCTCATATCACCCACAGACAGGGAGCCTAACTGGGCATACACTAGCCTATTTCTCATATTCACCCACAGACAGGGAGCCTAACTGGGCATACACTAGCTTATTTCTCATATTCACCCACAGAGAGGGAGCCTAACTGGGCATACACTAGCCTATCTCTCATATTCACCCAGACAGGGAGCCTAACTGGGCATACACTAGCCTATTTCTCATATTCACCCACAGACAGAGAGCCTAACTGGGCATACACTAGCCTATCTCTCATATTCACCCACAGACAGGGAGCCTAACTGGGCATACACTAGCCTATCTCTCATATTCACCCACAGACAGGGAGCCTAACTGGGCATACACTAGCCTATTGCTCATATTCACCCACAGAGAGGGAGCCTAACTGGGCATACACTAGCCTATCTCTCATATTCACCCAGACAGGGAGCCTAACTGGGCATACACTAGCCTATTTCTCATATTCACCCACAGACAGAGAGCCTAACTGGGCATACACTAGCCTATTTCTCATATTCACCCACAGAGAGGGAGCCTAACTGGGCATACACTAGCCTATTTCTCATATTCACCCACAGAGAGGGAGCCTAACTGGGCATACACTAGCCTATTTCTCATATTCACCCACAGACAGGGAGCCTAACTGGCTATACACTAGCCTATCTCTCATATTCACCCACAGACAGGGATCCTAACTGGGCATACACTAGCCTATCTCTCATATTCACCCAGACAGGGTCCCTAACTGGGCATACACTAGCCTATTTCTCATATTCACCCACAGACAGGGAGCCTAACTGGGCATACACTAGCCTATCTCTCATATTCACCCAGACAGGGAGCCTAACTGGGCATACACTAGCCTATCTCTCATATTCACCCACAGACAGGGAGCCTAACTGGGCATACACTAGCCTATCTCTCATATTCACCCAGACAGGGAGCCTAACTGGCTATACACTAGCTTATTTCTCATATTCACCCACAGACAGGGAGCCTAACTGGGCATACACTAGCCTATCTCTCATATTCACCCACAGACAGGGAGCCTAACTGGGCATACACTAGCCTATCTCTCATTTTCACCCAGACAGGGAGCCTAACTGGGCATACACTAGCCTATCTCTCATATTCACCCAGACAGGGAGCCTAACTGGCTATACACTAGCTTATTTCTCATATTCACCCACAGACAGGGAGCCTAACTGGGCATACACTAGCCTATCTCTCATATTCACCCAGACAGGGAGCCTAACTGGGCATACACTAGCCTATTTCTCATATTCACCCACAGACAGGGAGCCTAACTGGGCATACACTAGCCTATCTCTCATATTCACCCACAGACAGGGAGCCTAACTGGGCATACACTAGCCTATCTCTCATATTCACCCAGACAGGGAGCCTAACTGGGCATACACTAGCCTATCTCTCATATTCACCCACAGACAGGGAGCCTAACTGGGCATACACTAGCCTATCTCTCATATTCACACAGACAGGGAGCCTAACTGGGCATACAGTAGCCTGTCTGTTTACTGGGCTAGTGTAGTGTACTATTTACAGTAGGAACATGTCCAAAGCTCTGTCCTGTTTTCTCTGGGACCATATAAAATGCCCCGACCCCTATGACATCACACCATGGAACCAATGATCTGCTGTCATTTTTAATTGCGTGCTTGTTCGGTGACAACTGAAAAGCCGATCAGAGTGGAGTAATTAAGGGCTTATTCCAATTAACACTGTGTTAACAAAGAATAAGTTACATCTTAATTCATCTCAAAGACTAGCTGCAGAGAAACAAAGTCATGCAAGAGAGAGTTGGTAAAGATCCAAGCTCAGAGAAACATGAGAAGAGCTATTAGAATACATAACACTATGCACTGCCTTCTCCCTTTGGAAGACACGATCCAGTGTTCATATAATGAAAACTAACTGACACATACACAAACATAAACAACTCACAGACAAGAACAAATACCCCCCTCCCCTCCCCACACACACCCTACTTACAGGTACATGGGCTTTAAGAGGAGATGGGATGGTTTCTCATTGACATGGTAGAGAGGGAAGGGGTCAAATCCACCAACAAAATCAACTGAAAACAAAAGGATCAAATGGTAAAATGACAAATGTGATCAGAAGATGACAGACGTTCATAGGCAGAAAGAAACCATAGTAAAACAACATCCCATGACAGATATGGATGGACTAAATGGAAGAAAACAATAGTGATTATGGCAAATTCAAGTAGAGAGAAAAGAGCCCATTGCTACAAAACACAGAGTTAGACCTACAGCATGAGAGGGCCCAAAGACAAGTGTTGACATTCCGAGGGGGTATCAACAAATACATCCAAAAACAAACTTCCATATTTCTATTGACTATCTGAGGTAGAGGCACACTTCCTGTGAGCCCAGGGCACGAGGCGAGAGCTGTCAAAATAAGCTCTTTATCGCTGAAACCCAGAGGGTGACCTTCACTAAGTGACAGACCGACAAACTAACTCTCTGTTAATTTACTCCGAAAAAGAGAAGTACAGAGTGTTGCAAACAGTCAGAGAGAGGGGGAGAGAGAGATAGGGGAAAAGAGAGAGGAAAGGACTTTTCGACTTTTCACTGACACAGCCAATGAGATTAGGTTATAGGAGTGTGTGAAAACAGCATGTGCATGTATTATCTCAGTGGATCTGAGAGCCCAGTAAACACCACAGAGGACAGGATGTGGTGAAACTGGCTCAGTGGATCTGAGAGCCCGGTAAACACCACAGAGGACAGGATGTAGTGAAACTGGCTCAGTGGATCTGAGAGCCCAGTAAACTCCATAGAGGACAGGATGTGGTGAAACTGGCTCAGTGGATCTGAGAGCCCAGTAAACACCACAGAGGACAGGATGTGGTGAAACTGGCTCAGTGGATCTGAGAGCCCAGTAAACACCACAGAGGACAGGATGTGGTGAAACTGGCTCAGTGGATCTGAGAGCCCAGTAAACACCACAGAGGACAGGATGTGGTGAAACTGGCTCAGTGGATCTGAGAGCCTAGTAAACACCATAGAGGACAGGATGTAGTGAAACTGGCTCAGTGGATCTGAGAGCCCAGTAAACACCATAGTGGACAGGATGTAGTGAAACTGGCTCAGTGGATCTGAGAGCCCAGTAAACACCACAGAGGACAGGATGTGGTGGATCTGAGAGCCCAGTAAACACCATAGAGGACAGGATGTGGTGAAACTGGCTCAGTGGATCTGAGAGCCCAGTAAACACCACAGAGGACAGGATGTAGTGAAACTGGCTCAGTGGATCTGAGAGCCCAGTAAACACCATAGAGGACAGGATGTGGTGAAACTGGCTCAGTGGATCTGAGAGCCCAGTAAACACCACAGAGGACAGGATGTGGTGAAACTGGCTCAGTGGATCTGAGAGCCCAGTAAACACCATAGAGGACAGGATGTGGTGAAACTGGCTCAGTGGATCTGAGAGCCCAGTAAATACCATAGAGGACAGGATGTGGTGAAACTGGCTCAGTGGATCTGAGAGCCCAGTAAACACCATAGAGGACAGGATGTGGTGAAACTGGCTCAGTGGATCTGAGAGCCCAGTAAACACCATAGAGGACAGGATGTAGTGAAACTGGCTCAGTGGATCTGAGAGCCCAGTAAACAACATAGAGGACAGGATGTGGTGAAACTGGCTCAGTGGATCTGAGAGCCCAGTAAACACCATAGAGGACAGGATGTGGTGAAACTGGCTCAGTGGATCTGAGAGCCCAGTAAACACCACAGAGGACAGGATGTAGTGAAACTGGCTCAGTGGATCTGAGAGCCCAGTAAACACCATAGAGGACAGGATGTGGTGAAACTGGCTCAGTGGATCTGAGAGCCCAGTAAACACCATAGAGGACAGGATGTGGTGAAACTGGCTCAGTGGATCTGAGAACCCAGTAAACACCATAGAGGACAGGATGTAGTGAAACTGGCTCAGTGGATCTGAGAGCCCAGTAAACACCATAGAGTACAGGATGTAGTGAAACTGGCTCAGTGGATCTGAGAGCCCAGTAAACACCATAGAGGACAGGATGTGGTGAAACTGGCTCAGTGGATCTGAGAGCCCAGTAAACTCCATAGAGGACAGGATGTAGTGAAACTGGCTCAGTGGATCTGAGAGCCCAGTAAACAACATAGAGGACAGGATGTGGTGAAACTGGCTCAGTGGATCTGAGAGCCCAGTAAACACCATAGAAGACAGGATGTGGTGAAACTGGCTCAGTGGATCTGAGAGCCCAGTAAACACCACAGAGGACAGGATGTAGTGAAACTGGCTCAGTGGATCTGAGAGCCCAGTAAACTCCATAGAGGACAGGATGTGGTGAAACTGGCTCAGTGGATCTGAGAGCCCAGTAAACTCCATAGAGGACAGGATGTAGTGAAACTGGCTCAGTGGATCTGAGAGCCCAGTAAACAACATAGAGGACAGGATGTGGTGAAACTGGCTCAGTGGATCTGAGAGCCCAGTAAACACCATAGAGGACAGGATGTGGTGAAACTGGCTCAGTGGATCTGAGAGCCCAGTAAACACCACAGAGGACAGGATGTAGTGAAACTGGCTCAGTGGATCTGAGAGCCCAGTAAACTCCATAGAGGACAGGATGTGGTGAAACTGGCTCAGTGGATCTGAGAGCCCAGTAAACACCATAGAGGACAGGATGTAGTGAAACTGGCTCAGTGGGTCTGAGAGCCCAGTAAACACCATAGAGGACAGGATGTAGTGAAACTGGCTCAGTGGATCTGAGAGCCCAGTAAACACCATAGAGGACAGGATGTGGTGAAACTGGCTCAGTGGATCTGAGAGCCCAGTAAACTCCATAGAGGACAGGATGTAGTGAAACTGGCTCAGTGGATCTGAGAGCCCAGTAAACAACATAGAGGACAGGATGTGGTGAAACTGGCTCAGTGGATCTGAGAGCCCAGTAAACACCATAGAGGACAGGATGTGGTGAAACTGGCTCAGTGGATCTGAGAGCCCAGTAAACACCACAGAGGACAGGATGTAGTGAAACTGGCTCAGTGGATCTGAGAGCCCAGTAAACTCCATAGAGGACAGGATGTGGTGAAACTGGCTCAGTGGATCTGAGAGCCCAGTAAACACCATAGAGGACAGGATGTAGTGAAACTGGCTCAGTGGGTCTGAGAGCCCAGTAAACACCATAGAGGACAGGATGTAGTGAAACTGGCTCAGTGGATCTGAGAGCCCAGTAAACTCCATAGAGGACAGGACGTAGTGAAACTGGCTCAGTGGATCTGAGAGCCCAGTAAACACCATAGAGGACAGGATGTGGTGAAACTGGCTCAGTGGATCTGAGAGCCCAGTAAACACCACAGAGGACAGGATGTGGTGAAACTGGCTCAGTGGATCTGAGAGCCCAGTAAACACCACAGAGGACAGGATGTGGTGAAACTGGCTCAGTGGATCTGAGAGCCCAGTAAACACCACAGAGGACAGGATGTAGTGAAACTGGCTCAGTGGATCTGAGAGCCCAGTAAACTCCATAGAGGACAGGATGTGGTGAAACTGGCTCAGTGGATCTGAGAGCCCAGTAAACACCACAGAGGACAGGATGTGGTGAAACTGGCTCAGTGGATCTGAGAGCCCAGTAAACACCATAGAGGACAGGATGTGGTGAAACTGGCTCAGTGGATCTGAGAGCCCAGTAAACACCATAGAGGACAGGATGTGGTGAAACTGGCTCAGTGGATCTGAGAGCCCAGTAAACACCATAGAGGACAGGATGTGGTGAAACTGGCTCAGTGGATCTGAGAGCCCAGTAAACACCACAGAGGACAGGATGTAGTGAAACTGGCTCAGTGGATCTGAGAGCCCAGTAAACACCATAGAGGACAGGATGTGGTGAAACTGGCTCAGTGGATCTGAGAGCCCAGTAAACTCCATAGAGGACAGGATGTGGTGAAACTGGCTCAGTGGATCTGAGAGCCCAGTAAACGCCATAGAGGACAGGATGTAGTGAAACTGGCTCAGTGGATCTGAGAGCCCAGTAAACACCATAGAGGACAGGATGTGGTGAAACTGGCTCAGTGGATCTGAGAGCCCAGTAAACACCACAGAGGACAGGATGTAGTGAAACTGGCTCAGTGGATCTGAGAGCCCAGTAAACACCACAGAGGACAGGATGTAGTGAAACTGGCTCAGTGGATCTGAGAGCCCAGTAAACACCACAGAGGACAGGATGTAGTGAAACTGGCTCAGTGGATCTGAGAGCCCAGTAAACACCACAGAGGACAGGATGTAGTGAAACTGGCTCAGTGGATCTGAGAGCCCAGTAAACACCACAGAGGACAGGATGTGGTGAAACTGGCTCAGTGGATCTGAGAGCCCAGTAAATACCATAGAGGACAGGATGTGGTGAAACTGGCTCAGTGGATCTGAGAGCCCAGTAAATACCACAGAGGACAGGATGTGGTGAAACTGGCTCAGTGGATCTGAGAGCCCAGTAAATACCATAGAGGACAGGATGTGGTGAAACTGGCTCAGTGGATCTGAGAGCCCAGTAAACACCACAGAGGACAGGATGTGGTGAAACTGGCTCAGTGGATCTGAGAGCCCAGTAAACACCACAGAGGACAGGATGTGGTGAAACTGGCTCGTTTCAACAGGACAGTAATTTGGTGGTGGCTCTTGAAGATAACTAATCCTGACGGAAGTGGTTCCACTTCGATAAAAACATACACTGAGTAGTGGTCAGGAAACTGCTCCACTTGGAACAGTTGTTTTATGAGAGATTCAAACAGACAAACAGAATATTTGAGGTAAATTGTAGGGACTAGAGTTCCTGATAGGTCAATTTATCTGTAGATAAACAATAAAGAGGAGTGACAAGCTAACATGTCACTCTCTTCTGGCTCCATTCTGGCTCCTTGGGATTGTCAGTTTCCTCTCAGCCAGTGATATATAGGCTGAGGTATGGCAGCTCCAGTAAGGCGAGTGACACGAACAAAGGTTAAACACACACAGACGGCTGGTCTGGACTTGTCTGTACCAGTGACTTTCTCTGCCTTGATTAGAGGTGCGAGGTAAAATATTGTTAGGAGATAATAATGGATATAATTTAATATATAAAGACACAGATAATGATGGATATAATTTTCTCCACCCCTGACCTCCCACATAGCAGAACAGTAAGACATAGAGCGAGAGAGAAAAGGGAGAGAGAGAGATTGACACGCCTGTCTTTGTGATAGTCTCCACCCACCTCCAGGTGTCTCCTGTTTTCCCCATTAGTCCCCAGTGTATTTATCCCTGTGTTTCCTGTCTCTCTGTGACAGTTCCTCTTGTTTTCCGCATTAGTCCCCAGTGTATTTATCCCTGTGTTTCCTGTCTCTCTGTGACAGTTCCTCCTGTTTTCCCCATTAATCCCCGGTGTATTTATCCCTGTGTTTCCTGTCTCTCTGTGCCAGTTCCTCTTGTTTTCCCCATTAGTCCCCAGTGTATTTATCCCTGTGTTTCCTGTCTCTCTGTGACAGTTCCTCTTGTTTTCCCCATTAGTCCCCAGTGTATTTATCCCTGTGTTTCCTGTCTCTCAATGCCAGTGCCTCTTATTTTCCCCATTAGTCCCCAGTGTATTTATCCCTGTGTTTCCTGTCTCTCTGTGCCAGTGTATTTATCCCTGTGTTTCCTGTCTCTCTGTGACAGTTCCTCTTGTTTTCCCCATTACTCCACGGTGTATTTATCCCTGTGTTTCCTGTCTCTCTGTGCCAGTTCCTCTTGTTTTCCCCATTCGTCCCCGGTGTATTTATCCCTGTGTTTCCTGTCTCTCTGTAGCATTGTATTTATCCCTGTGTTTCCTGTCTCTCTGTGCCAGTTCCTCTTGTTTTCCCCATTAGTCCCCAGTGTATTTATCCCTGTGTTTCCTGTCTCTCTGTGCCAGTTCCTCCTGTTTTCCCCATTAGTCCCCGGTGTATTTATCCCTGTGTTTCCTGTCTCTCTGTGCCAGTTCCTCCTGTTTTCCCCATTAGTCCCCGGTGTATTTATCCCTGTGTTTCCTGTCTCTCTGTGCCAGATCCTCTTGTTTTCCCCATTAGTCCCCGGTGTATTTATCCCTGTGTTTCCTGTCTCTCTGTAGCAGTGTATTTATCCCTGTGTTTCCTGTCTCTCTGTGCCAGTTCCTCCTGTTTTCCCCATTAGTCCCTGGTGTATTTATCCCTGTGTTTCCTGTCTCTCTGTGCCAGTTCCTCCTGTTTTCCCCATTAGTCCCCGGTGTATTTATCCCTGTGTTTCCTGTCTCTCTGTGCCAGATCCTCTTGTTTTCCCCATTAGTCCCCGGTGTATTTATCCCTGTGTTTCCTGTCTCTCTGTAGCAGTGTATTTATCCCTGTGTTTCCTGTCTCTCTGTGCCAGTTCCTCCTGTTTTCCCCATTAGTCCCCGGTGTATTTATCCCTGTGTTTCCTGTCTCTCTGTGCCAGATCCTCTTGTTTTCCCCATTAGTCCCCGGTGTATTTATCCCTGTGTTTCCTGTCTCTCTGTAGCAGTGTATTTATCCCTGTGTTTCCTGTCTCTCTGTGCCAGTTCCTCTTGTTTTCCCCATTAGTCCCCAGTGTATTTATCCCTGTGTTTCCTGTCTCTCTGTGCCAGTTCCTCCTGTTTTCCCCATTAGTCCCCGGTGTATTTATCCCTGTGTTTCCTGTCTCTCTGTGCCAGTTCCTCCTGTTTTCCCCATTAGTCCCCGGTGTATTTATCCCTGTGTTTCCTGTCTCTCTGTGCCAGATCCTCTTGTTTTCCCCATTAGTCCCCGGTGTATTTATCCCTGTGTTTCCTGTCTCTCTGTAGCAGTGTATTTATCCCTGTGTTTCCTGTCTCTCTGTGCCAGTTCCTCCTGTTTTCCCCATTAGTCCCTGGTGTATTTATCCCTGTGTTTCCTGTCTCTCTGTGCCAGTTCCTCCTGTTTTCCCCATTAGTCCCCGGTGTATTTATCCCTGTGTTTCCTGTCTCTCTGTGCCAGATCCTCTTGTTTTCCCCATTAGTCCCCGGTGTATTTATCCCTGTGTTTCCTGTCTCTCTGTAGCAGTGTATTTATCCCTGTGTTTCCTGTCTCTCTGTGCCAGTTCCTCCTGTTTTCCCCATTAGTCCCCGGTGTATTTATCCCTGTGTTTCCTGTCTCTCTGTGCCAGATCCTCTTGTTTTCCCCATTAGTCCCCGGTGTATTTATCCCTGTGTTTCCTGTCTCTCTGTAGCAGTGTATTTATCCCTGTGTTTCCTGTCTCTCTGTGACAGTTCCTCCTGTTTTCCCCATTAGTCCCCGGTGTATTTATCCCTGTGTTTCCTGTCTCTCTGTGCCAGTTCCTCTTGTTTCCCCATTAGTCCCCAGTGTATTTATCCCTGTGTTTCCTGTCTCTCTGTACCAGTGTATTTATCCCTGTGTTTCCTGTCTCTCTGTAGCAGTGTATTTATCCCTGTGTTTCCTGTCTCTCTGTGCCAGTTCCTCTTGTTTTCCCCATTAGTCCCCGGTGTATTTATCCCTGTGTGTCCTGTCTCTCTGTGACAGTTCCTCCTGTTTTCCCCATTAGTCCCCGGTGTATTTATCCCTGTGTTTCCTGTCTCTCTGTGACAGTTCCTCTTGTTTTCCCCATTAGTCCCCGGTGTATTTATCCCTGTGTGTCCTGTCTCTCTGTGACAGTTCCTCTTGTTTTCCCCATTAGTCCCCAGTGTATTTATCCCTGTGTTTCCTGTATCTCTGTGCCAGTTCCTCTTGTTTTCCCCATTAGTCCCCAGTGTATTTATCCCTGTATTTCCTGTCTCTCTGTGCCAGTTCCTCCTGTTTTCCCCATTAGTCCCCAGTGTATTTATCCCTGTGTTTCCTGTCTCTCTGTGCCAGTTCCTCCTGTTTTCCCCATTAGTCCCCGGTGTATTTATCCCTGTGTTTCCTGTCTCTCTGTGCCAGTTCCTCTTGTTTTCCCCATTAGTCCCCAGTGTATTTATCCCTGTGTTTCCTGTCTCTCTGTGACAGTTCCTCCTGTTTTCCCCATTAGTCCCCAGTGTATTTATCCCTGTGTTTCCTGTCTCTCTGTGACAGTTCCTCTTGTTTTCCCCATTAGTCCCTGGTGTATTTATCCCTGTGTTTCCTGTCTCTCTGTGCCAGTTCCTCTTGTTTTCCCCATTAGACCCAGGTGTATTTATACCTGTGTTTCCTGTCTCTCTGTGACAGTTCCTCCTGTTTTCCCCATTAGTCCCCAGTGTATTTATCCCTGTGTTTCCTGTCTCTCTGTGCCAGTTCCTCTTGTTTTCCCCATTCGTCCCCGGTGTATTTATCCCTGTGTTTCCTGTCTCTCTGTGCCAGTTCCTCTTGTTTTCCCCATTAGTCCCCAGTGTATTTATCCCTGTGTTTCCTGTCTCTCTGTGCCAGTTCCTCTTGTTTTCCCCATTAGTCCCCAGTGTATTTATCCCTGTGTTTCCTGTCTCTCTGTGCCAGTTCCTCCTGTTTTCCCCATTAGTCCCTGGTGTATTTATCCCTGTGTTTCCTGTCTCTCTGTGCCAGTTCCTCTTGTTTTCCCCATTAGTCCCTGGTGTATTTATCCCTGTGTTTCCTGTCTCTCTGTGCCAGTTCCTCCTGTTTTCCCCATTAGTCCCCAGTGTATTTATCCCTGTGTTTCCTGTCTCTCTGTGCCAGTTCCTCCTGTTTTCCCCATTAGTCCCCGGTGTATTTATCCCTGTGTTTCCTGTCTCTCTGTGCCAGTTCCTCCTGTTTTCCCCATTAGTCCCTGGTGTATTTATCCCTGTGTTTCCTGTCTCTCTGTGCCAGTTCCTCCTGTTTTCCCCATTAGTCCCCAGTGTATTTATCCCTGTGTTTCCTGTCTCTCTGTGCCAGTTCCTCCTGTTTTCCCCATTAGTCCCCAGTGTATTTATCCCTGTGTTTCCTGTCTCTCTGTGCCAGTTCCTCCTGTTTTCCCCATTAGTCCCTGGTGTATTTATCCCTGTGTTTCCTGTCTCTCTGTGCCAGTTCCTCCTGTTTTCCCCATTAGTCCCTGGTGTATTTATCCCTGTGTTTCCTGTCTCTCTGTGCCAGTTCCTCCTGTTTTCCCCATTAGTCCCCAGTGTATTTATCCCTGTGTTTTCTGTCTCTCTGTGACAGTTCCTCCTGTTTTCCCCATTAGTCCCCAGTGTATTTATCCCTGTGTTTCCTGTCTCTCTGTGCCAGTTCCTCTTGTTTTCCCCATTCGTCCCCGGTGTATTTATCCCTGTGTTTCCTGTCTCTCTGTGCCAGTTCCTCTTGTTTTCCCCATTAGTCCCCAGTGTATTTATCCCTGTGTTTCCTGTCTCTCTGTGCCAGTTCCTCCTGTTTTCCCCATTAGTCCCTGGTGTATTTATCCCTGTGTTTCCTGTCTCTCTGTGCCAGTTCCTCTTGTTTTCCCCATTAGTCCCTGGTGTATTTATCCCTGTGTTTCCTGTCTCTCTGTGCCAGTTCCTCCTGTTTTCCCCATTAGTCCCCAGTGTATTTATCCCTGTGTTTCCTGTCTCTCTGTGCCAGTTCCTCCTGTTTTCCCCATTAGTCCCCGGTGTATTTATCCCTGTGTTTCCTGTCTCTCTGTGCCAGTTCCTCCTGTTTTCCCCATTAGTCCCCAGTGTATTTATCCCTGTGTTTCCTGTCTCTCTGTGCCAGTTCCTCCTGTTTTCCCCATTAGTCCCCGGTGTATTTATCCCTGTGTTTCCTGTCTCTCTGTGCCAGTTCCTCCTGTTTTCCCCATTAGTCCCCGGTGTATTTATCCCTGTGTTTCCTGTCTCTCTGTGCCAGTTCCTCCTGTTTTCCCCATTAGTCCCCGGTGTATTTATCCCTGTGTTTCCTGTCTCTCTGTGCCAGTTCCTCCTGTTTTCCCCATTAGTCCCCAGTGTATTTATCCCTGTGTTTCCTGTCTCTCTGTGCCAGTTCCTCCTGTTTTCCCCATTAGTCCCCGGTGTATTTATCCCTGTGTTTCCTGTCTCTCTGTGCCAGTTCCTCCTGTTTTCCCCATTAGTCCCCAGTGTATTTATCCCTGTGTTTCCTGTCTCTCTGTGCCAGTTCCTCCTGTTTTCCCCATTAGTCCCCAGTGTATTTATCCCTGTGTTTCCTGTCTCTCTGTGCCAGTTCCTCCTGTTTTCCCCATTAGTCCCCAGTGTATTTATCCCTGTGTTTCCTGTCTCTCTGTGACAGTTCCTCCTGTTTTCCCCATTAGTCCCCAGTGTATTTATCCCTGTGTTTCCTGTCTCTCTGTGCCAGTTCCTCTTGTTTTCCCCCATTAGTCCCCAGTGTATTTATCCCTGTGTTTCCTGTCTCTCTGTACCAGTGCATTTATCCCTGTGTTTCCTGTCTCTCTGTGCCAGTTCCTCTTGTTTTGCAAAGTCAACCAGCGTTTCTCTTAGCTCCTATTTTTCCCAGTCTCTGTTTTTTACGAGCCCTCCTGGTTTTGACCCTTGCCTGTCCTGATGCCAAATCCCCCTGCCTGACCTCTCTGCCTGTTCTGACCTCGAACCTGCCTATTGCCTGGTACTGTTTGGACTTGGACCTGTTCACTGAACCCCTGCCTGTCCTGACCTCGAGCCTATTGCCTGGTACTGTTTGGACTTGGACCTGTTCACTGAACCCCTGCCTGTCCTGACCTCGAGCCTATTGCCTGGTACTGTTTGGACTTGGACCTGTTCACTGAACCCCTGCCTGTCCTGACCTCGAGCCTATTGCCTGGTACTGTTTGGACTCTGACCTGGTTTATGAGCCTGTCCCCGACCTCCCTTTTGCCCATATTGGTATAATAAATATCGGAGCTCCTCCTATGTCTGCATTTGGGCCTCGCCTTGTGCCCTAATCGAGATAAAGAGGTGGGGAAGATTGAAAGAAATAGTGACTGGGAAAATCACACTGTGCGAGACATGGTTTGTAATATAATTGTAATGTATTAATGTACCAAACTGAATATGCCAAAACTACAGCTGATTTTGTGCTGTTCCAGTGGTACATGTACTAACCTATTGTCACGCCCTGGCCTTAGTTATCTTTGTTTTCTTTACTATTTTGGTTAGGTCAGGGTGTGACAAGGGGATTTATGTGTTTTGACTGGTCTAGGGTTTTTTGTATGTTTATGGGGCTGTGTCGTTTCTAGGTAGTTTGTAGGTCTATGGTTTCCTAGATTGGTTCTCAATTAGAGGCAGCTGTCTATCGTTGTCTCTGATTGGGAACCATATTTAGGCAGCCATATTCTGTGGGTATTTTATGGGTGATTGTCTTCTGTCTTTGTGTCATTGCGCCAGAGAGGACTGTTTCGGTTTCACATTTATTGTTTTGTATTTTGTAGTGTTCTTGTTTTTCGTCTATATTAAAGATCTTGAACACTAACCACGCAGCATTTTGGTCCTCCTCTCCTTCAGCGGAAGAAAGCCGTTACACCGATTTGTCAGTGTGGAGTAGTGGCCAGGAAATGTATGTTTTTATCGTATTAGAGAGGCAATTTCTCCCAGTGGAGTATATCTTTAAATCAAGTAAAGGTGCTCACCTTCTCCAACTTTAGTGTGGTGTGCAGTGCAGTACTGAGAAATTAACTCAACGGTATTAAACCTGCGTTGTCCAAACCACTCAGATGTTATTCCACTGAGCTAAAGCCAAAGATTAGTCTTCAGGTCCCAAGCAAAGTTACTCATCATGAAAGCAGTGTTGACTGAACCACCTCGACATGAAAGCATGCCAGATATAACAGGTATGTGGGTCAATGTGTTCATGTGGAGTAAATACCTACGCAGAGCAATATAAGGAAATGACAGTGTCACTAGAGGGGAAATGTTTAATGTCACAGGGGCTCTGCTTAACTTCTTGGTGACAGGGGCAGAATTTACACATCAGGATGAAATGCATGCCCAAATTCAACTGCCTGCTACTCATCCCCAGAAGATAACATGTGCATATTATTAGTAGATTTGGATAGAAAACACTGAAGTTACTAAATCTGTTTGAATCATGTCTGTGAGTATAACAAAACTTATGTAGCAGGCGAAACCCAGAGGACAAACCATTCAGAATAATTTTTTTTTTAGGTCACTCTTTTCAATACTTTTCATTGGGAATCGAGATTTCTAAGGGACCTTCTTGCAGTTCCTACCGCTTCCACTGGATGTCAACAGTCTTTAGAAATTGGTTGAGGTTTTTCCTTTGTGTAATGAAGAAGTACGGCCATCTTGAACGAGGGTAACTTGCAGTGTACTGTAAGATAGAGGCGCGTGACCAGAAAACATGCTTCAGTTTGTTTTCCTCCTGTATTGAACACAGATTATCCCGTCTTTAATTTTATCGATTATTTACATTAAAAAATACCTAAAGTTGTATTACAAAAGTAGTTTGCAATGTTTTGGCAAAGTTTACAGGTAACTTTTGAGATATTTTGTAGTCACGTTGCGCAGGTTGGAACCAGTGTTTTTCTGGATCAAACGCAACAAATAAATGGACATTTTGGATATATATATCGACGGAATTAATCGAACAAAATGACCATTTGTGATGATTATGGGACATATTGGAGTGCCAACAAAAGAAGCTTGTCAAAGGTAAGGCATGAATTATATTTTTATTTCTGCGTTTTGTGTCGTGCCTGCAGGGTTGAAATATGCTTCTCTCTCTTTGTTTACTATGGTGCTATCCTCAGATAAGCATATTTTGCTTTCGCCAAAAAGCCTTTTTGAAATCTGACATGTTGGCTGGATTCACAACAAGTGTAGCTTTAATTTGCTATCTTGCATGTGTGATTTAATGAAAGTTTGATTTATATAGTAATTTATTTGAATTTGGCACTCTGCATGTTCCCTGGCATTTGGCCAGGTGGGAAGCTAGAGTCCCAGATATCCCAGAGAGGTTAAATAACAGAGACAAAGACCACCTATCTGTCACAAAAACATTCTGAGAGAGAGGGTGGGGGGTTATGGGGTTGGAGGCAGACTGACAGTGTGGAAAAATAAAAAAGAGGGAATGAGAGAGATGGATGGGGAGCCAGAAAGAAGATAAAACAACAGGGAAAGAGAGAGATGGATGGGGAGCCAGAAAGAAGATAAAACAACAGGGAATGAGAGATGGATGGGGAGCCAGAAAGAAGATAAAACAACAGGGAAGGAGAGAGATGGATGGGGAGCCAGAAAGAAGATAAAACAACAGGGAAGGAGAGAGATGGATGGGGAGCCAGAAAGAAGATAAAACAACAGGGAAGGAGAGAGATGGATGGGGAGCCAGAAAGAAGATAAAACAACAGGGAAGGAGAGATGGATGGGGAGCCAGAAAGAAGATAAAACAACAGGGAAGGAGAGAGGATGGATGGGGAGCCAGAAAGAAGATAAAACAACAGGGAATGAGAGAGATGGATGGGGAGCCAGAAAGAAGATAAAACAACAGGGAAAGAGAGAGATGGATGGGGAGCCAGAAAGAAGATAAAACAACAGGGAAAGAGAGATGGATGGGGAGCCAGAAAGAAGATAAAACAACAGGGAAGGAGAGTGAGGAGATGGGGAGCCAGAAAGAAGATAAAACAACAGGGAAGGAGAGAGATGGATGGGGAGCCAGAAAGAAGATAAAACAACAGGGAAGGAGAGAGATGGATGGGGAGCCAGAAAGAAGATAAAACAACAGGGAAGGAGAGAGATGGATGGGGAGCCAGAAAGAAGATAAAACAACAGGGAAGGAGAGATGGATGGGGAGCCAGAAAGAAGATAAAACAACAGGGAATGAGAGAGATGGATGGGGAGCCAGAAAGAAGATAAAACAACAGGGAAGGAGAGAGATGGATGGGGAGCCAGAAAGAAGATAAAACAACAGGGAAGGAGAGAGATGGATGGGGAGCCAGAAAGAAAAACAACAGGGAAGGAGAGATGGATGGGGAGCCAGAAAGAAGATAAAACAACAGGGAAGGAAAGATGGATGGGGAGCCAGAAAGAAGATAAAACAACAGGGAAGGAAAGATGGATGGGGAGCCAGAAAGAAGATAAAACAACAGGGAAGGAGAGAGATGGATGGGGAGCCAGAAAGAAGATAAAACAACAGGGAAGGAGAGAGATGGATGGGGAGCCAGAAAGAAGATAAAACAACAGGGAAGGAGAGATGGATGGGGAGCCAGAAAGAAGATAAAACAACAGGGAAGGAGAGATGGATGGGGAGCCAGAAAGAAGATAAAACAACAGAAAGAAGATAAAAAAGAAGGGACAGGGAGAGAGATGGATGGGGAGCCAGAAAGAAGATAAAACAACAGGGAAGGAGAGAGATGGATGGGGAGCCAGAAAGAAGATAAAACAACAGGGAAGGAGAGAGATGGATGGGGAGCCAGAAAGAAGATAAAACAACAGGGAAGGAGAGATGGATGGGGAGCCAGAAAGAAGATAAAACAACAGGGAAGGAGAGAGATGGATGGGGAGCCAGAAAGAAGATAAAACAACAGGGAATGAGAGAGATGGATGGGGAGCCAGAAAGAAGATAAAACAACAGGGAAAGAGAGAGATGGATGGGGAGCCAGAAAGAAGATAAAACAAC